>NC_133475.1:2431581-2499629 GCF_025370935.1 Choristoneura fumiferana | reverse complement strand
GAAGTTCAACATGGGCCTGGGAATACCCGCAGGGGGCATTAGCGTGCTGGCTGCTGGTAAGATTCAGGCTACTGGTAAGATTCGGGAATACCCGCAGGGGGCAACAACGTGCTGGCTTCTCGTAAGATTCAGGCTACTGGTAAGATTCGGGAATACCCCCAGGGGACATTAGCGTACTGGCTGCTGATAAGATTCAGGCTACTGGTAAGATTCGGGAATACCCGCAGGGGCAACACGTGCTCGTTTCTGGTGAGATTCTGGCTACTGGTAAGATTCGGAAATACCCGCAAGGGGCATTAGTACTGGCTGCTGGTAAGATTCAGGCTGCTGGTAAGATTCGGGAATACCCGCAGGGGGCAACAACGTGCTCGTTTCTGGTGAGATTCTGGCTACTTGTAAGATTCGGAAATACCCGCAAGGGGCATTAGCGTACTGGCTGCTGGTAAGATTCAGGCTACTGGTAAGTTTCGGGAATACCCGCAGGGGGCAACAACGTGCTCGTTTCTGGTGAGATTCTGGCTACTTGTAAGATTCGGAAATACCCGCAAGGGGCATTAGCGTACTGGCTGCTGGTAAGATTCAGGCTATATACAAAATTACCTATTATTGCATACATTTGAGGGCCAGATTTTTTTCCGTGCAGTATTTAGTAGGACTAGTAGGATTTCGTTACTCACAACCGTTACTTATTCAGTCCTCCCTCTCCCCACATGGGGTGTTTACGGCATCAAGAAATATATATGAAGGAAACCGACAAAATCAGCCTTTGAAAGCAAAAATAAGTGCTTCTCAGAACTCCGATGCTTCTTATGGGTGAAAATGTCATTACATAAAATATGACCTACCGTAAGGACGTCGAGTACACAATTCGATTAGTGGTAGAGTGTTCCTTAATGTTGTTGTTCCTTCGATAATGGTATAAGAGTATATAGAATGTTCCTTATTACCTTACCTGTCAGTGGGTATACTGTGTTAGGTGCCACTTAAGAAGGTGTGGGCTGGGCATGTGAGAAGGGACAGCGGAGGCGGTAGCGATTATTAGTCGCGGCCTATACCGGGTGCGGCCTGTATACGAGCAAATAATGAAAACATAGATCGAATTAAAAGATTAAAGTTTAATAAAATTAAAAACTAATTATTATTAAAAGTCGCTAAACTGTGGATGTTGATTTTGATGAGTATGATCTATGCTTTAATTATTTGCTCATATTACAGGCCACAACCGGTATACAATAGCAATTCAGTGGTGTGTGTGAAGTTCCCAATTCGCACTGGGGCCCGCGTGGGAACTACTGCCCAAGCCCACTCATTCTGAGGGGAGGCCTGTGCCCTGCAGTGGGACGTATATAGGCTGGGATGATCCGGTATACGGCCCACGGCAATGCCTCTCAGAATGTAAGGGTTTCGGCCATAGTTCCATCGCGTGGGGAACGTCCCATCCACTATTTCATTTCTTAACAGGTGTGTGTAGGTTTCCTCACAAATATTATGTATGTATGTATTTTTTGTTAATTTAATGAAGGACTAATTCAATTTTTAGAATCCTAGTGTATTAATTGTATTTATCATCTTTGAAACCGATGGCTTAGTAGTTTGACCTATCGCCTTTCAAGCAGAGGATCGTGGGTTCAAACCCCGACTCGCACCTCTGATTTTTTGAAATTCATGTACGAAATTACATCGAAAATTTCCCACTAGCTTTACGGTGAAGGAAAACATCGTAGGACACCGTGAAGTTCCCAATCAGCACTGGGCCCGCGTGGGAACTACGGCCGTAGCCCTCTTATTCTGAGGGGAGACCTGTGCCCAGCGGTGTGACGTATACAGGCTGGAATGGTGAAGAATTCCCATTATGTTCTAGCGGTTTCTATCCACACGTCTCGCGGCTGGGCGGTCACAAGCGGAGCGGGGGCGGGCGCGACAGCGGCGAGCGTGCTGTGGGCTGGCGCTGCGTGCTTGCTCGTCGCACTGGTGGTGCAATGCTGCCGGACCGTACTGGACCCGCCTGGGTTAGACTTAAGGTAATGGTCCTTGGAATTCTAAGAACATACAGGATCTCGTATCACAAAGAACAGCTGTTTGTATAGAATTTATTAAAAATGGCTTGACAATCGAAATAACATTTCCCACCCTCTTATTTGCTAGATGCTTTTGTATGGACTCGGATGATGATAATCCCACTAAGATTATACGAGCAATTATAAAATATTATAAATGCGAAAGTTTGTAAGTCAGTTTGTTTATTTGTTTGTTTGTTACTTCATCACGTCTAAACCACTGAACCGTATAGATGAAATGCGGTATACAGATAGTTTGAATCCCGGAGAAGGACATAGGATAGTTTTTATCCCGGAAAATTGCATAGTTCCTGCGGGATAGCGATAAACGAATTTTACGCGGACGGAGTGACATATTCATCATGATTTTTCCTACAGCAAATTCGACGAAGATTCCCGCCGGCCATCGCTTTCCATTCGCACGGCATGTCGGTGACCCTCGTTCTTCTACAGATGATTTATTTATTCCGATTTTGTCCACAGCGACTTCGACGAAGAATCCCGGCCATCGCCCCGCGACCTAGTCGTCATCGCGTGCGTGCAGATCGCACTAGCAGCCGCAACGCTGCTCAGCGCAGCGGTATGCGCGCGCATCGACCGCGCCTGACGCGAGCCGCCGGCGCGCTGCCGCGCCGCGCCCGCGCCGCCGCCCGCGCCTCCGCAAGCCGCCGGACGCGTCGCCTGGCTCATATAAAGCTTTAGTTGATTTGGACAGTGTAAACATGTTACTTGTGTGCTATACGGATTTGCTGACAGGTTAGGTCACACCGCTAGGTCAATTAACCTCTTTTTAACCGACGTATGTAGACGAGTGTTATAAGTTTGACGCCAATGTGTTGTCTGTCTGTAGCATCGTAGCTCACAAACGAATGGACCGATTTTAATGCGTTTTTTACGTGAAAGCGAGTTTTTTAGCGGTGGTTCTTAACGATGTTTTATTAGAATTAGTTCAGCCGTTTTCGAAATAACTTTTCTATGATATTTATGTAGAACCTTTTTGTCTTATTTTAATTTTTTTTTTTAATTCATGAGCCACCGTGGAACCATTTCACAGTAAACGTCATAGTAACATCGCATTAATTGACAAGGAAAATCGTAATGCCTTTTCTTTGAAATGGCTCCATGAATTAAAATCTTTGGCCGTTATTTATTGAAATCGCTTAAATTGTTTCAAGCGTTTAAGATCACTTTGAATCTGTTTTTGAGCCTCCGTTGTCAAAATGACGAAACCTTTAGAGCGTTTTCACATTATCCGATCCGGTATCGGACGACGATAGACGACATCCGATATCCGATACCATGTGCAGCTTTCACCACAATCGTTCCGAAACGGCCGGCTCAAAATGGCCGCCACGCATCGGGCTCTGCGCACTCAGACAATATAGATACCTACACGCATAGCACACATACAAACATTGTCGGCCGACAGCCCACGGGCGTCCGGTGGTGCCGTGAACATTATCGGTGTCGGCTCCGATATCCGATATCGGGCCGGACAATGTGAAAGACAGGCACATATTAACATTTTACTTGCCCCGATATCGTATCGTCATCCGATACCGATATCGGATCGGATAATATGAAAACGCTCTTATAGGTTACGTCGTGCCTGTCTGTCTATTGACCGCAACACGCGACTGCAAGAAGGTCGCACAACCCGGTACATACATATGTAATGCATAATGGTTTACTATCGTATTTTATCGGAAGAATTGATATTTATCATGCTCTCTTAATTTGCTGTAGTGCCCATCTTACAACCGTATGTTTTACAATTTGACACTTAATAATAAAGTTCCATATTAATAGATATGAAAATGTCACTCATTTAAACAAAAATTTATTGATACCTACTTTGGGTCCCGTCGTAATCCGATTGAGATCCGACTTTTCTCGATGGAAATACATTCTTGGTCCAATAATGACAAACAAACCTTCGTGACTGCGTATAGGCTGAAAGTTTTTTACATACAGGATGTTAAAAAAAATCCTGCACTATACTTTAACCCATATTACGGCTACTGATTATTACTAATACGATACCATTCTAATAAGAGATAGTCTTCTTGTGACTCAACTTCCAAACCAAACCTTTTTTTTCTCGATTTTCAATTCCACTTGTATCGTGTTTGTAATTTGTAGTCTTAATGTGCGTTAAAGTATAGTACAGGATTTTTACACCCTGTATACTTCTAACGCAGCTAAGAACGATCCCCAACTATATAACACAACGTCAGTTCTGTATAGTTTGATTAATACTAAGCAGTGAGTCCCAGGAGTCGCGGACTGAGGTCGCGGTCGTTAATATCGGAACGCTACCACAATGTTACCATCGCAATGTCAATACGACCACCTAATACTTTTATACAACAGGTACGAAAATGTTCTATTTGTTACTAAATAATGGTTTTGTAAATAATCATTGAAAATTGTTTGCTGAGTGTAAATGCATTGTACCGATTTGAAGTGTAAATTGAACATAAGTGTTGTAAACACTTTACCTACATTCATTGTGTTTATGTAACTTGTTTAAATTCTAAGGTCGTACATTTTAAATTGCATGCGAAACATAAAAATATTACTATAAATTGTAAATAAGTTATTTATTTGTACAGTATAAAGTGTAGTCTTAGATAGTAGTTTAAACTTGCTACTAAAAGCACTAAAATAAATTAAATACTGTAGAGTACTTTCAAATTATAATTTTGAAATTCGACTGTATCATTATACTAAAGCTCTAAATGTAAATAATACCTAATTAACTTACATTACTAACTTCTATTTTTGTAAATAAATAGATTGACTTGAATACTTATGTTTTATTTACCGTCGGAATTGGATGACGTATTTTTTCAGGAACACGTGAGGTAAACGTCCGAGTGTTCGTCATTGTCCTAATGGTCGCCATCTTTAATTTTATATTAGCAATAGAGGACAACAGGTATGAACTGAGACATTGAACGTTTTACTGAAATTCAGTAATAAATAACGTATAAATCGTCCACGGGAATTGACTATTTTGAATTCGGACCGAAATAAATACCGTTCAAAATGAATTTTGTTGAAATGTAATTGTGCTGAAATAGGTATTTGAAACCAAATTTCTATGTTATTATACAAATTGTATTTTTTGGAGCATACATATATATTGTATATTTTACCTAATGACTTGTAATAAGAACCACGGCACGCGTCATCGTGAATGACTCTATCTATAAATAGACAAGATTCCGTTTCTGACGATATTCATGTCATGATGGACAGTTTTCCTTGCTGTCGTATTTCATATCGGCGTTTTTCTGCTGAGACGTATAATTTTGTACTGTCGTTTTTCCATTTGTACTCATTGACAGTAATATATATATATTAGTAAAAAATAGGCTTACGTTTGGCCTCAATCTCGCTTGATGTAAGCCTAGTAGGTGTCTGTTCACTTATGTACCTTTAGTTTTTTTGTTTTCAGAAAACTAATAACCAAATTCATTTATTTCAGGCAACTGGGCCCATACAATAAATACCTTACAGACTAACATACATATTTATAATTAAAAATATTTAAAACTAATTGACCCCGTTGAGTCTCCGTCCCCGACGTCGCATAATATTAAACCGACGAAATGTGAAAGTTTGTGAAGATGTTTGGATGCTTAGATGTTTGTTACTCAATCAAGTCTAAACCACTGAACCGATTTAGATGAAATTCGGTATACAGATATTTGGAGTCCTCAGAAAGGACATAGGATAGTTTTTATCCCGGAAAATTGCATAGTTCCCGAGAGATAGCAATAAAAGAATACTAACTACGCGGACAGAGTCGCGGGCAACGGCTAGTTATCACATTATTTATTTTGCTGTGACTTACTTTTCAAAAGTGTTTTTCAAAAAAAGACACGTCAAGATCGCTTACCTTCTTTCTAATGCTAAAAAAACGAAGTATAGGTCGGTTTTGTTTCAACTTTTCTATGTTGGTTATGTTAAATGAATTTGGAACCCTTTCGTATTCAGAGCTGACACGCACTGAGCTGTTTTTTTTAATTTGCGGGTTTCGCACAATTTACTGTTCCTTTAATTTAACGCTAATTTCATAAAATAACCAACCCTTTATTACGGGCATTAACTTAAGCGTCTCTATAAACGTTGGCTAATGAAAAATCATCTCAACGACCCAGAAATTACGGTTCAAATTGCAAAATGCTGAAATCGTGCAAATATGTTTTCATTGACGGTGTTGTTTTATTGCAGTCATTAACGCGAGTTCTGAAAATTTCGGTTTGTCGGTTTGGACTTTGGTGTGAAGAGATAAGGTTTAAATTTGTTTGTGGGGGTGAAAGGTCATAGGTTTGTAATTGGTCGTGAAAAATACTGACGTGTTCAAGTAAAATTTGTGGTCGGAATTATAATAAATTTAGTTTGGTATGAAGGAATGTTTAATAGGCACTTCCTTTTTATTAAGATGGAGCCAAGCGGAGATAGGCAGAGCAGAATCACATGTAACATACATAACATAATCTAACCAACTTAAAAAAGGTTAAACCCCCGGCTCTATAATATCTAAGTTCAATGTCAAAAACGGCTGAACTGTTTTTAATAAAACGTAGCTAAGAACTACGCAAGGAAACTCGCTTTCAAGTAATAAAACCGCATCGAACTCAGTCCATCCGTTTGAGAGCCACGATGCCACAGACAAACGGACAGACGGATATTAGCGTCAAACTTCCCTCTTTTTGCGTCAGGGGGCTAAAACGGGGCAAGTGTGAATCGGACTCGGACATTGTAGGTTCCTAAAACCGGCTAAGCGCGAGTCGGACTCGCGCAATGAGAGATTCTGTACAAATATTTAGGTATCTATGAATATCCAGTGTTAGCAGAGCCCTGCTCCTGAGCAAAATACTCGTATCACACAAACAAGAAATTAAGATTAGAAATTAATAAGCTCATACAGTAAACTAGCCATTACGCGACTCCGTCCGCGCAGGATTCGTTTATCGCTCTCCCGCGGGAACTATGCATTGAAACAGCCCCTTAGTGTCTAAGGTCTCAACATTAATTCTTCTATTCGTTTCCACACACCCAAAAATAAAAAATGATCCAAAAGCTTAGCATATTTAAAACAAACATCTCAGCGCCTCCTACGTTGCTCTTTGATCTACAAAACATATGAGGAAATCTTTTGCCAAAACATCTTCTATCTTTTGATAAATTCTTAAGCGATCAAAATCTCTCCGCTCCATTATCACTTAAATAGAAATAGAAATAGAAATAGAAATAGAAATAGAAATAGAAATAGAAATAGAAATAGAAATAAAAATAGAAATAGAAATAGAAATAGAAATAGAAATAATATTTATTCACTTGAACAGCGGTTACAGAGATGTTCGGTTGGTACACATAAAAATGATTAGAATGTTCAGCACTCTCGCCGGCATCACCAGCATGTGAATATAAAAGTTGAAATTTAATTTCATGCAATAATTAACGACTAAGAACCAAGTAGGCCAAGCGACTTATAACATTAAATAATTTATGGAGATAAGAATTATTAGCAGACACATTTATTTATTACTAACATATTTTTAAGGCCATCTGAGCAAAGCCGCGGACAGACAGACAGACAGACAGACATGGCGAAACTATAAGGGTTCCGTTTTTGCCATTTTGGCTCCGGAACCCTAAAAACGAACTTTTCCGACAAAATAAGATGGCCAAACATTGTACGCGGCATTAGACATGGCTAGTTATATATGTAGCACTAGAGTTTACCCGCGGCTTCGCACGCTAAAACTATTCAATCTGGTAGTTACAATTTGAAATCCGGTATTTTACAAAATTCCCCTGGGAAATCCCAAAATTTATAACGTGGTCTTCATTGAGGTTGTGTTAAGAACAACTGTCCAAAATTTCAAGACTAAGCACAGCGGTTGATTTTTCGACATTTTACCCATATCCCGTGAGAATATCGGGATAAAAAATAGATTATTTTTTATTCCAGATGTTCAGATATCTTCATACCAAATTTCATCTACATCCGTGAAGCCGTTTTAGCGTGAAAGAGTAACAAACATGCTTACTCACTCACAAACTTTCACATCTATAATATAAAAGTGAAGCGTCAGAACGGGACAAAAAAAAACGAGACAGAGCAGGATGGCGCTCTACAACACCATTTTCACACTTTTCTCCCAAACAACGCATTATTTCTCTGGAATCGCGAGAAACTTGAGAAAATATGATATTTATGGGTGTGTACATCAAGTTCGAATTTCGAGCCAAAAATGAGCGATCATATCTATGCCAGTGTTACCATTCAGGGAAAAAGAAATCTATTCATTATCCTGCATTGCGGTCTGTAAAGCTCTTTACTCATTCATTGCCGCTCGCAAGATTACGCTTTGCTTTGAGTCATGAAATTTGGTATGTAGATAGCTGGATGTCTGAAATAACACATAGGCTACTTTTATTCCAATATTCCCACGGGATACACAGCACCGCAATGAAGATTACGATATACATTTTGGGATTTCCCACAGGAATTTTGTAACATCCCGGAATTTCAATTGTAACTACCAGATCGAATAGTTTACGCGTGCGAAGCCGCGGGTAAGCTCTAGTATATAATATTAGTAGGATTGTGCAGTATCGACGATAAACGAACATTAAATACAGCACTTAGTTCACTACCTAGCATGTTTAAGGTCATCATCCTAACCCATGTCACAATAACCGGAAATAATCACAGAAAACCGGCGAAACCTTCATTTTGAATAGAACTATCGTTTCCTTAGAAAATCATGTACAAAGGATTCTCTTTTGAATCCGTACAATTCAACAAACACAAATTGTGTGTAGGTATACATAAAATAACGGAAGTGATTGGCTTGTACTCCAAAATATATCCTTTAAGATTAAAGATTACTATTAGTTTCATTTTTTTTAGAAACATACATCAAGTAGGTATATTTTCAATTCAATTCAATTTTACATAGACCATTTTTATTAGAGTTAAGAAAGAGAGAAACAATATAAGTACCTAAATTAATTCTCATCACAAGACATAACAATATATATATTATGAAGTACCTACACATAGACAACGCGAAGGACAGGTATAGTATGTGTCATTGCTGTTGTGAATCGGACATTGGCTCAGCATAATACGACGGCTATGCTATACGTCCCACTGCTGGGCACAAGCCTCCTCTCAGAATGAGAGCGCTTGGGCCACAGTTCCCACGCAGGCCCAATGCGATTTGGGAACTTCACACACGCCATTGAATTGATTCGCAGGTTTGTGCAATTTTCCTCACGATGTTTTCGTTTACCGTATTAGCTCGTGGTAAATTTGAAATGTGATTTCGCACATGAATTTCGAAAAACTCAGAGGTGCGAGCCGGGGTTTGAACCCACGATCCTCTGCTTGAGGCCACCACAATTCTTCACGAATGACGAAGTTGACGAATGTATAAAGGGAATTTTGACTTTAATCTCTATAATCAATTAATTTTATAACATTTTGCCGCTACCCTTTATATGCGCTGTAATTGAGACGTATGACTGTTCAAACCAAAGTTTAACTTCTAACCAAAGTTTTGAAGTAATCAGCCATCCGCTGGATGTTTTTAGTAACTTTCACGAGTTTCACGTATCATGAAATTTACTAATCTTGAAAATTCCCGACCCGAGCCAAACTGTATTATGAAACCCATTTGTCACACTAGATTAAAATAGACATAGTAGTTTATGGAATAAACGTAAGGACAAATTTAAATGTAAATACATACGAACTGAAACTACAGCGTAACTGAAAAATAAAATTAGAGCCGAAAAACTCGAGCATTTCAAGCAACCAGAATTATTTTCTGTCTCAATAGAAACTGAAAAGTTATTTTGAACAGCAAATCGCCGAAATATGTATCAATAAGTTTTTGTTAAAAAATTATATTTTAATTTATTGCTGACTTTACTTTTGTTGACTGTACTACATTGTCATCTAAACTGCATATCCGTATCAAATGACAAGTCGCTACTATTAACCATTGAGGAGTTCCCTCCTGCAAAGACGATCCTGGCAGGAATTTTACTTTAATCACTTTAATCACCAAATTTACATAAGTATGCCAAATTTCAAGTCAATCGGGCTACTGGAAGTTGGTCTAATTTAGCTTCCAAGAATTGACCCAAATAAAAAACAGGTGAAACTAAATAAAAGCTTGTAAAAAAACCGGTCAAAAGCGTGTCGGACACGCCCAAATAAGGGTTCCGTAGCCATTACGAAAAAAATAAGTATTATTTTTCTAAGGATTTCGTGTTTATACGGAATCTTCCAAGTTTAGGTATATTTTATACCTTAGGCTGCTATTTACTCATAAACTACTAATAATTCTCAAGCAAACTTAGCCGTTATAGTTTTCCTTGAAAATTTGATATACTTACTACCATCCTGATTTTTTTCAAATTTTTCTACCTACCGGTTTAGATTTTAGACGGGGGGGACGCTCGATTTTGACACTGTTTACGAGCAAGTGTGATGAAAAAAAAATAAAAAAAAAATATGAAAAATAGCAATAACCCCGATAGGCTAAAACATTGTGCAGTAATTAAATTCACTATACACAAAATAAATTACAGTCCCATCTTTTTTTTTTTAATTTTCAAGTCTACAACTTAGTTTATGGAGGGAGGGACTTGCTTATAGCAAAAACTAAACGTATGTGCCTGAGATTCGTTTAGAAAATGAAACTACTGCGATAAGTTGTTTGCGAAAAATATTATGCTTAAACGATAGTACCTACATTAAATTACGGTTCTTGCAATACAGCCCTGTGTGTGACGGACACACGGAAAAACGGGAAACGTAGCGACATTAAAAGGGTTCCGCTTATCACTTTTCAGGTACAGAATTCTAAAAAAAATTCTCTCCAACGTGAAGTTTCCATAATTATAACTAAACGCATCGTTAGCAAAATGTTCACGCTCCGTCCGTCGATCAATTTGAGCAGCGTGGAGTCGGCGTTGCATGAATTGGTGTCATAAAAATTTAACACGAACGACTTTTTTTCACGAAATTGTAATAGAAGCCCATTTATTCGTGTTCTGATACTTGGAGTAACGTTGGCATTTGTAGTAGATACATAATGTACGAGTATGTAATGAATGTTTTCTGTACTGCACTAGTAAAGTTGTAGAGTATACACAAATGTTCTGTAATAGTCAATTATTGCCTTATTTAAAACTATAAATAAATATGGAATCGAGATTCTTACAACAAGCTCTTTCATGTTAATTGATAACATAACGAATAACTCACGTCTCCAATCGAGTGTAGCTAGACATGTTTCGGGCTAATCCGTACCCCTTCTTCTGAGTTCAGACGTGAATTATCCGTTATGTTATCATTAAAAATGAATGAGTCTCATGGTAGTTTTACGAACTCTTTCATTTGATATCACATATGCTCAGAAACACCAAATATAATCGTCAGCATTTTGTTTGGCGTTTCTAACTTTCAACGAGTTTATTACTTAAGCTTACAGGTTGCAGTTGGATAATGAACTCGCAGAGAGCTCGAAACATAATTATCAGTATTTTGTTTGATATTTAAGACTATTGATCCCGTATAGCGTCTTACTATTTGATGTGCAAGAGGAGAATGGGTTTTGTATGGTAACATATAATGTATATGTATGATACACTAGTGCAAGCAGTACCCTGCTGCTGATGCTGGTGCATTCAGGCACGCTTCAAACCCTCACTACACGCCACAGTTGTATGTGTCGCATAATCTTAATTGTAATGAACGTAACAATAGTATAGTTCCAAAATTGATAATTTTGTAGTTTTCCAGACCTTTTACATCTGCAGAAAATCGAGCACAGCTATATATGGAAAACAGGTTTTTTCCGATTGCATGTAAGTTTATATTTCAGTTCGACTCAGCTTTTTATTAACACAATGAAACTTCTATAACTTATGTAAAATTACATTGTTAAACATAACTCTCGACGCGTGAGTTCGGTCTTCACATTTTTCTTCACTAAAAAGTTTAAAACTTCAAATGTATAAATATAATATTTATCCCAATATGTGTCCCACAGTGTATTCTAGTTCGCCGTCGAAAGGTGAAGGGCAGGCTTAAGCAGGCCGCCGGTGATGGATCGCGGTGACTGGTGTCTGATATTAACTATCTCACCAAAACGTGTTAAGCCGAGTTTAGACTTGCAAGAAAAATCGTGCAAGTTGCATTACATTGCGGCGCTCGATTGACCACTACAGACTCGTTGGCTTTACGACCTCGCAATGTAATGCAACTTGCACGATTTTACTAGCAAGTCTAAACTCGGCTTTAGAATTTATCAAAGTGATACATCATTTCATTATAACTTAGAATTTTTAGTAACTTTAATCGCTTAGCCCATAGGTTACCAAACTTATACAATACTCGTACATATACGAGTACAAAAAAAAGTATCATGGAACACTTGACACCAATTAACTTATCGACTGTTCCAAAGTACTAAACAACGGATAAACATGATTAAATAAATAGATACATACTTATAAACATATTAAACATACAAAACTCAAGAACAAACATTTCTGAAAATGATATTTTCTCATGCATCAGTCAGCAGTCAGATCAGTAACCAATCTAAAATAACCCCACACCGCATATAATTTGCTTAGGAGCACAGCACCGCCGAATCAGAAATGAGGAGATACGTAGAAGAACAAGGGTCACCGACATAGCCAAGCGAATCAGCTCGTTGAAGTGGCAATGGGCGGGCCATATAGCACGGAGAACGGATGGCCGTTGGGGCCGAAAACTTCTCGAGTGGAGGCCGCGGATCGGCAAGCGCAGCGTAGGATATCCACCAACAAGATGGACGGATGACCTGGTTAAAGCCGCAGGTTTACGGTGGATGCAGGCCGCTGCCAACCGAAGCAACTGGAGGTCTGTGTCCAACAGTGGACGTCCTACGGCTGAGATGATGATGATGATGATGATGACAGCACCGCTAACAATAGATACTAATTCATGTGCAAAATAACTCTGTGAAAGAATGCCAAATAAATTATTTTCATTTTCTTTTCATAGATGCGCCCATAAATTTTATACTAAACTCTCGATGCGCGAGTCTACATCAAGCTGTACGAAGTTTTCCATTAACCTAACCTTAAAGTAACTGAAAACTTTATACTCTCGCTCTTCACATCACAAAAAGTTGCAAACCATTTTATAAAATCTGCATTTTTCACATAAAACTCGGAATAATGAAACAGGGCAACACTCGCATAAATTGCGGGGGTGTCTCGTTATTTCCAACAACGACCTCATTAAAACTACAAATAAGCTGTTTGTAGCAGTTTTACCCTTAAAATAAATTGAAATCCCGACACCAAACAGTAAATTTGACGGGGTTATTACCTGGCTTCAGTTATTTCACAAAAGATAGATTTTTGTTAAAGCCGGCCGAGTCGATTCTAAGCGCGACGAGCTTAAGTCCCGGCCGCGTGCTGGCATGTACTATAATTACTTTTGTGGATGTGGTAATTACTTACGTACGCAATGCGGACGTTTACGGCAAAAATAAGCAATGTAAGCCATCTTAACGCACGAGCGCCAATCGAACCATAAGTCGAAATAGTCGCCATGGCCAAAATTGGTCCGCTTGGATCGTTCATTCACATGCAGCTCTGAGAAAATGTAACATTTACACGACTTTAGTTCTTTTATTCTCTATCCACTGGCAACCCTCAGTATATCAGTTCACAAAATAGCCTCCGTGTGGAAACAAAACCTAGCGAATGGCCGAAATGGCCAATCTCCGTCAACGGCCCGTGAAGTTGCCCCGAAAGAACTATCGGGTGAAATAGCTGCAAAGGGCGCCTGAAACGTATATACGAGTCGGCAATAGTGGCTTACAGGGTTCCTTAGTCAAGATAGCAAAAGCGGAACCATTGTAGTTTTCCCGTGTCCGTCCGTCTATACGTTAGTCTACCACATAGACTCTTAGAACTATTTGGCATGGGTGTAGGTACAGTCACCAGCACCAATCACAACAAGCATGCATAAATATCTGATACGACTCGATTTCTAGAGCCGGAAGGACGTGTCAGATATTTTTGCACGCTCCGCTGTGGCAGATATTAATGCTGGCGGGCGGGGGGAGGCGGCCCGCCCCGGGCAGCACATTTAAGGGGCGGCAAAATACCATAAAAATTTAATGGTGTGTGTGAAGTTCCCAATCCGCACTGGGCCCGCGTGGGAACTACAGCCCAAGTGTTCTCATTCTGAGAGGACTGTGCCCAGCAGTGGGACGTGTACAGGCTGAGATGATGACGATAATTCCATAATAATAAAAAATGTCGCACCTACGATTCGGACCGATTACAATGAGTACCCTAAATAAGAGGGCGGTGAAATTTTCTTCCACCCCCGGCGGCTGATACCCACGATACGGCACTGGTGTACATAATAGTGATGCGCAAAACAGTGCCTTGTAATGTACCATATCCATGTGTCATATGTGCCTTGTAATGTACCATATCCATGTGTCATATGTGCCTTGTAATGTACCATATCCATGTGTCATATGTGCCTTGTAATGTACCATATCCATGTGTCATATGTGCCTTGTAATGTACCATATCCATGTGTCATAATGTGCCTTGTAATATACCATATCCATGTGTCATATGTGCCTTGTAATGTACCATATCCATGTGTCATATGTGCCTTGTAATGTACCATATCCATGTGTCATATGTGCCTTGTAATGTACCATATCCATGTGTCATATGTGCCTTGTAATGTACCATATCCATGTGTCATATGTGCCTTGTAATGTACCGATATCCATGTGTCATATGTGCCATATCTTGAATTTGGTAGATACTAAATACGGTATTTGAAACTCTTGAATTTGCCATGTTTTAATATTATTATAAAAATATAAATATACAGACAGTGTTTAGCGAAGAGAAAACTTAAATCAGTTGAAAAATAATTGGATTTATTGTGTGTTTTTTTTAAATCTATATGCCTGTCTCTTTCTCAAACGCTTTTCTCTATGCAGCAAGTACGGCGCTACTTGCATGTGACGCCACACGTGTTGTCTAATTTTATTTATTTATTTGATTCGGTACAATTAGAAAGAAAGAAAGAAAGAAAGAAAGAAAATACATTTATTTAACGCCATAAAAACAAACATAGGAACAAATATACATTACATATTGTAAACAACACAGAGGAAATTAACATACATAAATGGAAACAATTACAGTGTCTACAATACAATTACAATTGCACTCAACATTCATGCACACAAATTTTTAAACTAAATACTAAGAACTACAAAAGATCATTTGCCAAGTACATTTTTATTGCTACGATATTTTTCGCGTATATGTGGCTAGTGTTTGGTAAAAAATATCAACGTTTGAATTACAAACCTTTATAACTTTGTTATTTGTAAAGGTAGCCTAAAAATTGTTTATTATTCGATAACAGGCATTGTGTAGTTTTAATTTATAAGTAACTAGCCTGTTACCCGCGACTCCGTTCGCGTAGAATTCGGTTTTCACTATCCCGCTAGAACTATGAAATTTTCCGGGATAAAAACTATCCTATTATGTCCTTCCGCGGGACTTAAACTATTTGTACACCGAATTTCATCTAAATCGGTTCAGCGTTTTAAACGTGATGAATTAACAAACAAATGGGGGAACTGTATATATAGTTAATTTATTTTTAGGATAGTTTAGTGTAACTTCAATTGTACCTTTTTAATTTAAAATAAATATCAAAACAGAAAAAAAAAACAAACAAACAGACTTAAAAACTTTCGCATTTATTATATTAGTGGGATAAGCAAACTTTATAATATAAACATAGTTTAGAGAAACAGAGTACATAGTGTAGAGCATGAAAAGAGGGAAATAGCGTGGTCTCTTTCACAAATGTAAAACATATTACACGTACAATCTGTTACACAACACAAAATGAACAAACAGGACGTATTAGAGCCGAACGACCCTTCTGTGGGATATCGAAGTTACTCACAAAAGCTGAAACAGATATTACCTTGTAAAACAATCGGACCATGTCCTTCATGTATGGAAAATATACACGTCGCCTGCGGAAAAAGAAAAACAATAATTAGGAATTTGCCGTGAAGTAAATGAGACATTACTAGTGCTTAGTATCGTAGTTTCGATATTAGAATAGGACTGACCCATCGCTTCCCATGATCTGGTGTGAGAGTGGGCAGAGAGGACACCTGCAGAAACCTGCGAAGCAATTCAATGGTGTGTGTGTTATCTCAGTCCGCACTGAGCCCGCTTGGGAACTACGGGTGAAGCATTCTCATTCGAAGGGAAGGTCTGTGCCCAGCAGTGCGTAATACATAGTTTTGGGATGAAGCCAATTGCTATATTACCACACATTATCTCACATGGGCGCTGGGATGAGGGTGCAACTTGCACCCCCCTGGCGTAAAAAAAATACACAGAACAAAACTAAGATACAAATTAAAATCTATAAATGCACCTCCCTATATAAATAAATAAATAAATAATCATGGGACACTTAACACCAATTGGCCTAGTCCCAAACTAAGCAAAGCTTGTACTATGGATACTAGGCAACGGATAAACATACTTATATAGATAAATACATACTTAAATACATATTGAACATCCAAGACCCGAGAACAAACATTCGTATTATTCATACAAATATCTGAACCGGCGTGAATCGAACCCGGGACCTCAAGCTTCGTAGTCAGGTTCGCTAACCACTTGGCCATCCGGTCGTCAAATATATAGATCCAAGATGCAATGCACTCTTCTGAAAATAACCGGCGCCCATGCAATCCGATAAAAAAATTCGCAATCAAGTTCCTTCTCAAAAACGCAGACTTTCCACTGAGAGCCGTATTGGGGCGTAGTTTTTTACGTCCACAACTGTTCCACTAGATCTTTTTCCAAGCTTTCCCCGAGTAAATTACCAG
Organism: Choristoneura fumiferana; assembly: GCF_025370935.1. Lineage (NCBI taxonomy): Eukaryota > Metazoa > Arthropoda > Insecta > Lepidoptera > Tortricidae > Choristoneura > Choristoneura fumiferana. Next base: position 2,482,564 of record NC_133475.1, on the reverse strand, counting down.
CAATCCAACCTTTTGAGCAGGCGCATGCGTCATTAATCTTGCAAAAACAGCGTTCGAGTGCGGAGGCGGGACCTTAAGAGAAGTCTCTTCGTTCCAATCTCCATACAAACGTAGTCCCGGTCTCATTTGAAAACTAGGCAACAAAAATAGATTAAATTTTGTAATTATGGACTAGACGTAATTATCTATGCCTGTGGCTTTTTCAAATTTTCATATAAATGTGTAATATCAGAATTACAGGAGCTCAAAAGTCGACAAAAAAAGATGTCAACTTTGCACGAGAATTACAGACTAATAAAGCATTTTTACAAAAATCGAAAAACCACAGGCATAGAAAATATAATGGATGTCTTGATTTTAATATATCATTGATTTCTGTGCTATACTTTCCGTATAATATGAGGACAACGAAACCCAAAATTCAACCGCCAAAATGTTGAAAAGCCTACAGGCTATCTCGATTTAAATTACGGACGTCGTTGCGGAAGGCATGGGGGGGACGGCTGCAAGCGCTTATGTCACGAGCGATAAAGACAGCAATATCCCAAACGAATACCTAACGCGGCCGCGCGGCCGGCAGGGAAACTTCTCTTAACGGGCTTGCGTTTTATTTGTCATCTAATGAGGGTACGGTTGTGCCTTTAGATTAACTATCATCATCCCAGCCTATACGTCCCACAGCTGGGCACAAGCCGTCAGAATGAGACGTCTTGGGACGTAGTTTCGGCGCTCGGTAGTTTTGTGCGATGAGCGCTGCGTTAAACGCAATGCGTTTGACGCACCTGAATTTTGCATCAGATAATCTAATTACTAAAGTATTATTAGTTTATTGCTAAAAGTGGCTCCGAAGCGGTAACGTTTCGTGTGCTGTGCCTACCCCATTTGGGAATACAAGCGTGATGTTATTGTGTGTGTAATTTTTAAAAATAATCTGTTCATAGTAATTTGTTTTAGTTTTAGGTTTATTTTTATTTTGTGTAGGTTTTTTAAGTATAATATAGTTTTTTTAATGCATTATCTATTTTATTATTCTTAAATGTCGATAAATAAATTATCTGTTTATTTCACTGAATTACAAAAATCTTCCACTTAGATTCCAATCTTAGTTTTAAAGATTTTAACGAATCTAATTATCGTTCTTACATCTAACTATATAATGATATGAATGAGCTTTATGATGTAATGAGGGCCACTTAGTAATGTGGTGATGAGAGCTTGATAAAACACTGTGATTTGTGTTGCGAGCGCAACGGCAAGCATATTGTGGCGATTGTAGCGAGCTCTGTTGGCACGGGCACTTATTTGAATATCGAAATTTAAAATATCTAAAGTTAAAACGTCGACGGTCAAAATATCGAAAATCAGAATGTCGAACGATCATAAGGTCGAAATTCAAAATGTCGAAAGTATAAATTATCGAACGGTACAATTATCGAATGCTAAAATTTCGAAAATCCTAATATCGACGGATAAAATATCGAAAATTGAAATTTCGAACGATTCTAAGGTCGAAATTCTAAATATCGAATGTCTATAATACCGAAGGGTACAATAGTCGATTACTGATAAGAAATTTAACCGTGGCACTCGCCGGCCGCTCCCGCGGCATGCTCGCTTCGCTCGCTCGGCTCGTGCTTGTTTTGGCCACAGTTGAACCTAACACGCTCCTCCTCGCTGCGCTCGTCGTCGCACCTAAACTTTTCGGTTGAATTAATAAGACTTCCGTTTTAAATTTTAGGTACTAAGTAATCTAATCTAAAAATTAGGTGAATACATCGTTTTTTTTATTCGACTGGATGGCAAACGAGCAAGTGGGTCACCTGATGATAAGAGATTACCACCTCCATAGACACCTGCAACACCAGGGGATTCCAGATGCGTTGCCAACCTAGAGGCCTAAGATGGGATACCTCAAGTGCCAGTAATTTCACCGGCTGTCTTACTCTCCACGCCGAAACACAACAATGCAAGCACTGCTATTTCACGGCAGGATTAGCGAGCAAGATGGTGGTAGCAATCCGGGCGGACCTTGCACAAGGTCCTACCACCTGCACAATCGTGAGGTAACCTGTACAAACCTATGAAGCAATTCAACGATGGCTGTATGAAGTACCCAATCCGCCACTGGACCGCAAGCACTCTTTCTGACAGGGGGGGCTACTACGAAATTCGAAAATCAAAGTTCGTATCGTACCGTCCCTCTCTTTCGTTTTCATGTGTGTGTTTCAGTGTAGCATGAGCCAGCAGTTAGTGATAGTCTAGGTAAGGTAGATACCTTAGCTATATTATATACTATACCTATTGATATTGGCACCGACTTCAATCTGATCAGTAGGAAGCGCACTCAGAAACATATCTTAATTAAGAAATTATATATCAGTTTGAAACGTTAGTACGCGAAACAATACGTTTACTGGATTTACTACACTTGATTACACTGTCTTTTATTACATTTGTAATACAAAATTACCTACGATAAAGCCATTGTTGTTACCTTTTAGAACAAAGTTTACTGATGCAAAGCTAATTGAAAAAAATGTCGCCGAAGCCAGTTGCATTCATTTTTTAGTAGTAAAAGCCATGCTATCTCTGGAACTATTGAAACTACGTTAATTTGAGTTTCTCTCTAATGAAGAACTCAAAAACCTAAGTATAATGAGCTTTAGTGGTTCATTATAACTTTAATATTGCAAACGAGAATGCAGAAAATAAATGTTACCATTTTTGTTTTTGCTTCTCCTGAAAAATGGGCTTTTGGCTTTTACCTACTACATTTCATACTCGAAGGGTCGATATCCACGAGCAAATCCGTCGGCATAGCGTTACTCGGTAAGAAACAGTCGGTGAATCATTAGATAAGCGAAAATATGTATGTATTATGTAAATACGTGAGGTATCCCATCTTAGGCCTCTAGGTTGGCAACGCGTCTGCAATACCCTGGTGTTGCAGATGTTTATGGGCGGTGGTGATCTCTTACCGTCAGGAGACCCATTTGCTCGTTGCCATCCAGTAAATAAAAAATAAAAAATAATAAAAATGTAGGTACAACTTTTGCCATAAAGATTAACGAAACATTTGTATAGTCGGAATAATATAGCTTACTATAGCACTATAATATGTTGTATGTAAGCTTTGTGATGTGTGATGGATGAGGCCACTTAGTAATGTGGGGATATGATCTAAATAAAGAAGATATAGAGACGCAAATACCAGTGATTTATGTTGTAGAGCAGTGGCGTGATCTTATCAACTTGCCCAATTTTTTACATGATAAGTTATGGCAAAGGTTTTGTAAACTAATTAAGAGGTTGTCGCACCTAAGACACAATTTGCGCTCCTTCACTGTCCGAGTTGCCCAACGAAAATGTTCCCCCAACGCCACTGTTGCAGAGTACAACTAGTTTTTCAAGAACGACAATTCATTAAATTTAAGATAGAAAACTCGTAGCTCCCAGTGAACATTAATCATCATAATATCAGCCCTAGGACGTCCACTCCCTCCCCCTTATGAGCTCCCTATATTTTCTTATAATAAAATAACCAAACCAACATAAGGTTGGAAAACTCCCGACTTTGTCACTTCAAAGTTCAAAATCTCAAAGATGGCTCAACCGATTTTGATGAAACATGTCTAAGAACCATCGCTAGAAAACCTGATTTCAAATAAATAAAAATTGCATTCAAATTGGTCCACCCGTTATAGCTACGGTGCCACAAACAGACATACAAACACACAGACACACATAGCAGTCAAACTTATAACACCCCTCTTTTGCGTTGAGGGTTAAAAAAGACAGTTGGGTTGTCTAAGGTTTTCAGTTATCTTATTACCACCTTATGTATTGTGTTTTCATAAATTATATGTATGATAGTCTTTAATGTATTTATTTTATGGCCCTGAAATAAAAATGGTTTTATTATTATTATTATTTACACGATAAATATGTGAGCCTGACCTTCCACTGTACTCATCAATCTACGCACGTGATCGTGTTACATAATATATCTAGATGTAGCGTCACGTCACCGTCGGGGCAAAAATATAAAAACATAATAAAAGAAATGCTTTCATAGTGGATGCCGCCTGTTTTATGAAACATGTCTAGCTTTATATAAACTAATTAGGTGTATAACCAGAGGCCGTAATTTTAGCGGCATTTTTGATCTGTCATCACTATCATATCACCAAAATTTGTGGTGACGCCGATCCACGCGCCCCGACCTACATCATCTCGGTCAGCCGACACGAAAACCGGCGCCGCACATATGGGAGGGGATGTAACTCAGATTTCTATATGATTGTTTGAAAGTCAAATTGCTGGTTATAACAAATGCAAGTTCATACCTTTATATATTATTCCCGCGCAGTTATCATGCCATATGTATGGCTCAAAGTAAGCTCTTAAACTCTCAAGATATCGTACTACATCTGCTTCGCTTACTTTTCACTTATCGACTTCCGATATTCAATATCGATGATTATATCGATACACAACATGTTCAAAAAGATTAAAAGTATAGGTCAACAATAGACGGAAAATACAAACTGAAATATAGATGCATAGAAAAACCAGAAAAATAAGACCAGCGCTTCTCGATGAGGGCTACAGCATAGATGTCGCTAGTGTCGCTGCTTAAGTGACTAAATAAGAAAACAAACAAGTTGAGATATGTGGTGCATAGGAGAAATTCGTGTCTGTATCACTGTCCAGCGGTGGTGTAGCGGTATAGCACGCGGCACGGAATGCCGAGGACCTGGGTTCGATTCCCAGCGCTGGTCTATTGTATTTTCGATGTGGGTTTACGGGATGACCGTAAAAGTAACAAAAAAAATTGGAATTTAAATAAAAAATACAGAAAGATTCCAAACAAACTATCTTAACAATAGACGGCTTTATCGTTAAAGAGCGATCTCTTCCAATCAACTTTGAACGGTCGAAAATGTGAAATAGACATAAATATGGGTTATGCAATGTAAACAATGAATAGTTAACAATTTCTAATTAAATAATTCAATTTCATATTTAAAGTCTATAGTAATGCTAGTAAGTGTTCCATTAGTGTCCTTATACGTAAAATATATTGCGATTATTATTTTACGATGATATCATTATCGATATTATTTAGGTAGAGTCGATAAGTGACTTCTCAGTCACTATGACAGATCAAAAATGCCGTAAAAATTCCGGGCTCTGATGATCACTTTCACTCGTCATCATCCCAGCCTAAGTACGTCCCACTGCTGGGCATAGGCCTCCGCCCAGAAAGGGTTTCGCGGACGTATTGGGAACTTTACACACACCTTCAAAAAGTTTCCTCACGATGCTTGTCTTCAATGTAAAGTTTGTGATAAATAATATAGGATGTAATTTCGCACAGTCTTTATTGTACATAAAAACACATGAAAATAATAGAACACAGGATAATAAGATGTACAAAGGCAAACTTATCCTTTAAAGGGATCTGTTCCAGTTAACCTTTGAACTTTGAATTTTTGAAAAACTCAGAAGTGCGAGGATGGGCTTAAACTCACGACCCTTTAGAGGATAAAGGTCAAATCATCAGACCACAGGCTTAAAAAAATTGCATGGCAGGGAGCGAAACTTTGATGCCGGTGACGTCATTATGACGCAAATTGACATATAAGTAGGGTGTTTTTATAAAATAATGTCATTTATAAGTACTGGCCGTTTCAAGTGTCAATAAAATATCCGTAAACTAAAGAGGCCAATGAGTTGTTAGTGATTATCTATAATCTAGATAAAAACACTCTATATGAAGCTTGACGTCATACGGCTGTCATACGTTAGTATCCAAAGAGTAATAAAGTACCTATGTTAGTATCTCTTAGTAGTCTATGCGGCTGTCACCAGCATCAAAGTTTCGCTCCCTGTGCATGTGTATGCACGATCTTTTCTGTAAATTGAGAAATACTAATATAGCAACAGCAGCTGTTTCGTAGCATCTTCTCAAGCAGCATGTGGAAGGTTTACTAGATCCTAAAGTTATTCTGAACATATGTGCGATATTGAATTTGCAGTATCGTGAGAATTTAATTCCAAAACTAAATAAAGTAAGCAGCTGCACCCAGCAATGCAGTTATTCGCCCATGTCCAACGAAATAAATTATACAAACTTTACAGGGTGCTGAATAATTAAGTACAATACAACACAATTACTCTTTATTGTACACCACAACAGTAAGCAGAGAACAGGTACGCAAAGAAGAGAAAATTACAAGTGCCAATAATTAAAGGGATTATTACAATATTTTAAACTTTCACGGTTCTCACTCATTAATATTTATCGGGACTTAATCATGAACTTTATCGGGACTTAATCGGGACTTAATAATGTGCGGAATTACATTTGAAATTTACCACGAGCTTTGCGGTGAAGGAAAACATCGTGAGGAAACCTGCACAAACCTGCGAAGCGATTCAATGGTGCGTGCGAAGTTCCCAATCCGCACTGGGCCCGCGTGGGAACTATGGCCCAAGCCCTCTTGTTCTGAGAGGAGGCCTGTGCCCAGCAGTGGGACGTATATAGGCTGGGATGATGATGAATCATGAACTATTTATTGCTAAAAATATCCCGACGTTTCGATTTTTCTGCAGCGGTCGTGGACGAGTCGCTTGAAGTGTACGATATCACGGCTCAGCGAGCGATTTTTTTCCATGTTTACTATGAGCTTTACGGTGAAGAAGATTATCGTGAAGAAACCTGCGCACCTACGAAGAAATTTAATGGAGTGTGTGAAGTTCTCAACCCGCACTGGGCCCGCGGGCCTGAGCCCTTTTATTCTGAGAGGAGGCCTGTGCCCAGCAGTGGGATAGGCTGGGATGATGATGATGATGATGTCCCTTTTCCTGGTATCAGTAACGTAACCGATCGCTCAAATTTGATTATAATTTGAATTGTCCACTTGTTCCTTATATTAAATACCGATAACATACCTATAGTTTCAATAAAACCACTCGAGTTGGAGCGATTCGTGCTTTGTTGGCTAATCAAATAAAATTAGGATCTTATTTCCTGGCGACAGGACCGATCCAATTAGGATGGCTTGTTGGGACACTCGCCGGGACTAGTGGTGGGGACAAGTTACGAGCTTTAGGCGAACTCGTTCCATCGTAGTTGCGAGAGAGAGAGAGCAGTTTATTTTTCAGTCGATACTCAGAAAAATATATTAAAAGGAAAAACAATAACAAATACGAGTAGCATATATATTAGCGTAGCGTATAAATAGTATTATGCTGGGTCTCACCGTCCCACTCAGAGTAACGCTGTGACAAGCCGCAACGCTGTTTTTGTGGGACCCATTTAAAACTAAAACTACTGTGCTGTGACGACACGAACTTGACTTGACTTTTTAGTTGAATCTCGTCTGTATGTGTCTATGCCGAAAAACGGCTGGAAGGTTTCAACGTATAAGGTGACATTAGATTCTTCGTAATACGGTATTGACAACTCCTGATTTTTGCCATATCTTAATATTATTATGAAAATATAGATATACAGATAGTGTTTAGCGAAGAGAAAATTTAAATGGATTATAGTGATTTTTTGAAAAATCTATATACCTGTCTCTTTCTAAAACGCTTTTCTCTATGCAGCAAGTGTGGCGGTACTGGCGTGTGACGTCACATGCCAGTATGTCTTTCTCTGTCTAATCTTGAATTTCAAACCTTTATAACTTGTTATTTGTAAAAGTAACTTAAAAATTGTTGTTCTATTCGATAACAGGCATTGTGTAGTTTTAATTTATAAAACATATATAAAATAGTCAAATACCGTATTGTCGGAGTGTCATTAATAATATTGCAAAATGGCGTCGGGTGACTGGTGAAAACAATGTAACAATATGGCTATCAATCGAAAGCTAAATAACCTCATTAGTGGGATTTTTTGACCTGGTCACGATTTTAAATACGATCCAACTGTTGAAGTTTAAATTACTTAACAGAAGCCAGAGCCTTATTATATTTTTAGTTTTTATTTTGAAAAAAATAAGGCTGTCAGGTTTTTTAGTAATTTGATTATTTATTTATCGTAATATCTATTATTGATACACTCTCGCATCTACGTCTATACATGAAGAAAGCAAGAAAAATGATGCAAGTTGCATTAGCTTACGGCAGTCGATTTACCACATCAAACTACTCTGCTACTCTGCTTTAAATACGATCTCGCAATGTAATGCGACTTCGGTCATTTTTCTTGCAAGTCTACACTGAATCTTACAGCATCAAACCGCTACCGCTTATACCTTGGCCCTGCCTAATATCGAGGCACCCATTTCTACCTTCACGTGGACTCGTTATTACTTTACTGGAACTGCGCGTAGTTATCGCATACATAAACATCTTTCACCCATTCTCGCTCGGAGTAACGTGGTTAAGATTGTTCTTTTGGAATCTTTTTGTATTTTTATTCCAATTCCAAATTTTTTCTTTTACGGTCATCCCGTAGAACATAAATTGAAAATTCAAAGTCTTTGTAAAAAATACAAAAAGATTCCAAAAAAAATATCTTAATTTGATTGCTTAGTAACGACATCTCTTGTCCGGGTGAGCGGTTAGTTCCAATGGAGTGCTGAAAAAAGTTTCTCGATGAGGGCTACGGTGTAGATTGCGCTAGCGTCACTGCTTAAGTGGCTATAATAAGAAACAAGCAAGCTGAGATATGAGGTGCATAGGGGAAATTCGTGTCTGTACCGTTGACCATCAGTGGTGTAGCGGTATAGCACGCGGTACGGAATACCGAGGACCTGGGTTCGATTCCCAGTGATGGTCTTATTTTTCTGGTTTTTCTGTGCATCTATATTTCAGTTTGTATTTTCAATTTAACGTGGTTAAGTAATTTAAGAGAACATCCTGTATATTGTTTCAATATGTGTGTTATTGCTTGCATGCCAGTGGTTTCTTTGAAGGATAAAATCCGAAAGCACATTATCAGACAAAGAACGAAAGTCACCGACGTTGCTCGGAGAATTAGTTCGCTGAAGTGGCGTTGGGCTGGCCACGTCTGTCGCGGGACCAATGAACGGTGGAGCAGACGAGTCCTTGAATAAAGACCACGGACTAGAAAACGTAGTGTAGGGCGTCCTGAGGCACGGTGGACGGACGACCTTAAGAGGGTCGCTGGCAGCGGATGGATGCGAGGGGCCAGAGTGTTGAGGCGCGCCATGGAAGAGGCCGTGTCCAGCAGTGGACTGCTGTGGGCTGATGATGATGACGTGTGTTATTAGTCAGCAGTACAAGCTATGAAAATGTTGGGGACTGAGAATAAAGTTAGAGTTTCTTGGTTCAAATTGAATCATGGTAGGGTAGGGACATCTGCTTAGTAGGTATAATGAATATGAAAGTTCCTAGCTTTTGGCTTTGTACTTTGTTAATTAGGGGTTAAGTTCTTCTAGGCTAATTTTTGATCTTTGTTTTGCATATTAAAATTGTATACCTAAGATGTATTTATAGTTATACAGGTAGGTACAGATTTATTTGGTCGTGCAGCCGTTTTGACTTTGCAGTAAATAATAGAGTTCCATATTATGTCCACTTGCTGGCTTTTTAATCTAGGTTTAAGTGGTCTTAAGTCCTGTCAGATCCATACAAGAACTGTCAGTTTAAGCCTTAAATCAAGATTTAAAAAAGCCTACAAGATGTCATAAATGGAGATGAAAGTCCACTCATTTAATACAATGATTAATTGACACTTCGGGTGGCATCGTATTTTGATTAAGATCCGACTTTTTCCGATGTAAATACATTATGCACTATAATCTCGTTATGTCTATGTCTATCCGTTACTCAGTACCCATTACAAGGAGACCTGTGCCCTATTTCACAAAGCTAACTACAAGTTACATTTTACAAGCGGTAGTCTTTGTTTCCACTCAGACCGGTCTTGTGCTTTTCGCATCCACCGCGATCTTAACCAGGTCGTCGCTCCATCTTGTTGGAGGCCTACCGACAGTTCGTCTCCCGGTCCGCGGACGCCATTCGAGAACCGTCTGACCCCATCGGCCATCAGTCCTGCGAGCAATGTGCCCCGCCCACTGCCACTTCACTTTCGCAATTCTTCGGGCTATGTCGGTAACCTTAGTTCTACTGCGGATATCATCATTTCTGATTCTATCCCGCAGAGAAACTCTGAGCATGACCTCTCTATAGCCCTTTGAGTGACTTTGAGCTTCCTCATAAGGCCCATCGTTAGCGCCCACGTCTCAGATCCGTATGTCATCACCGGCAACACACACTGCCACATAGCGCACACTGCTGCGGGAATGCGTTGGATGCGGAAAGCACAAGACCGGTCTGAGTGGAATGACTTGGGGGAAGCCAATGTCCATCAGTGGACGTCTTTCGGCTGACATGATGAAGATGAGTCTTTGTTTAACAGTATGCATCGAAAAGAAACTACCGCTTGTAAATTGTAACTTGTAGCTTCGTGAAATGGGCCACTGGTCTGCGAAGTAATTCAATGGTGCATGTGTGGTTCCCAATCTGCACTGGGCCCGCATAAATTCTAAAGCTCTCTGATTTTGATTAGGAACCAGCGACAATAATAAAAATATTTACAAAAATTCATTAGACATTAGCAAAAAACGGCCAAAAAAATCACGTTTGTTGAATGGGAGTCCCCCTTTTTTTATTCTGTTTAAAAAAAAAAACTGTTTATTATAAGTCAGAATAACATTAAAAGAATTTATAACTACTTAGCTAATAATCTTTATTATTTAAAAAATTATAAAATTGTTATAGCGGCCACAGTTATACGTAATCTGTGAAAATTTCAACTGTCAACTATCACGGTACATAAGATACAGCCTGGTGTCATAAGGACGGACAGCGAAGTCTCAGTAATAGGGTTTCCGTTTTTACCCTTTGGGTACGGAATCCTAATAAAAATTACGCAAATTATGTTCAGCGTAAAATAACACTGCTTAAATTAAGCGACTATCGAATTACCTACGATAAAAAAAACATGAAACAGGGAAATCGACCATTAAAAATAACCGTCCAATTAAACCGCGCCCGCGGCGCGGCGGTATCAGGGATTATCTGATATTTCCCGGAACGGGTTTGTACATTATGAACGTGTGTTTTTCATATTTGCTTACTGATCAATTTACGCAAGCAATTTGCTCCCGAGAAATCAAAACATAATCTACGTTGATGATATTCTATATACCCCGTATTACGTACCTTAATGCTAGTCATTCGTGGTGGCCTAGTTGTTTGATCTATGAACTCTCTAGAGGATCGAACCCAGGCTCGCATCGCTGAGGTTTTCCGAATTCATATGTAATAGACATACATTAGATATTTACCATGAGCTTTACGGTGAAGGACAACTTCCTGAGAAAATCTACACAAACCTGCGAAGAAATATGGCATGTTTTGAGTATGGAGCAGACAAATTTGCAAACCATTTTCGACGACTTTCTGGTATCCGATTGAGTTGAAATTTGGCCACGGATACTGGTAACGGTAACGTAGCCGCGACGCCAGCGCCGCACGAGGCAGCGGTACTGGCAGGGACGCCAACTCACGGGTGCTGTGTAAATACTGTCTATATTCTAAAGCCTTAGGTCTAACTTATAGTCTAAGTTGTATATGTTGGGAGAGTGTGTGTGTGAGGCACAACTCACACTACACTTATGTAAGTCTCTGGTAGTGAAATTATTGTGCTCCAGCTAGGATCATTTCCACATGACGAAACTCTTCTAAAGAATGAACTTAAAACTTTGTACCTGCGGATCAATGTACTGTGGATGGGCTAAGAAATAATTACCTATTAATAAAAACTCATTACACTGATCATACCTTTGCAAAACACTGCGTCGATCCGCTCAACATACGAGCAGAATTTGCTAAGCAAATGTCAAATGTAAAAGTTTTATTATTTTTTTCATTGTTCTCTTAAATTTTTAGAGCATACAAAATCATCAACGTATATTGTTCATGCATAAAATATATCTAAGCGCGCCTAGATCGCTGTATCGCTGAATAATCGTGTAATAACTCGCAGATAGCTGAATAAGGGTATTTTAGGGGAAATATGGGGCACTTGAACCCTGATAAGTGGTGGGTCCGTTAAGCCGCTTTTGTATGATTTATGGACCTCTTCCAGTAAACGAATACTATAGACAGTTTGATCTTATAAATATAGATACTAAGTGGAATAAAGCTTTGATTTGTTCTAAGAGCTTTTGATGTTTATATTTAACTTTAAATGTATGTTAAGGGCGTTAAGTTCCTGGAGAAATAAGTTTGTTTTATATAGTAACTGTTACCTGTGTTGTTAGTGGTGTTAGTGTTTAAAGAAGAAAATAAATCGTTGTGGCCCATTGGATTGATCAATGGCCTCTCAAGCAGAAGATCGTGGGTTTGAATCCGGGCATGCAATTCTGAGTTTTTCGAAGTTTCACGAGCTATACGGTGAAGGGAACATCGCGATGAAATCGGCACTAACGTGTGAAGCAAATCATTTGTGAAGTTCCCAAATCAGCATCTGGGACATGAAGCTATAGGATGAGGGTGGAAAGCAGAATACTTAATTCCCTTTTAGGTACTTCTTAAATTGTTTACTGTAAAAATCAACGTAGTCTTAACAGTCAGCTCTAGTGCCGTAGAGATAATCAGGTTTAAAAAGAGGTTCCGTCCTGCTGGTGCTTTTAGGGTTTCGTATTCAAAGAATTTAAATTTATTGTACTGTTCTTTAGACTGGAACTCCGTCCTCACTCTTTATTTGTCCGTTATAAGTCGAAGAAACGCTCTAGCCCCTAAGATACAGGTTCTTACCTAGTTTAGGGGACAGAATGTTGACCTTTTCCACGACCAAGTTATATCTTTAGTGGACTTAAACTCATGAAAGTAAATTACTGTTTTGTTGTACAATAAATAATTATCATTATTATCATAAAAGGGGGCATCGGGACCCTACTACTCCGATACCGATATCCATACTCATTAGTGTCCATTAGAACGATTTCGCGCTACATCCGGTCTGAACTACTATACTACTCGTACTTGTATGCTCATGTTCATGAGGACCCGGGTTCAATTAGGCCAGTATGTATATAAGTATGTAAATATCTATATATGAACGTTTATCCGTTGCCTAGTATCCATGGTACAAGCTTTGCTTAGTTTAGGACTGGTTCATTTGGTGTCAATAATGTACCATGATATTTTTTTATTTTTTTTTAGGGTTCCGTAGCCAAAATGGCAAAATCGGAACCCTTATAGTTTCGCCATGTCTGTCTGTCTGTCTGTCTGTCTGTCCGTCCGCGGCTTTGCTCAGAGGCTATCAATGCTAGAAAGCTGTAATTTTGCAAGAATATATATGTAAAATATGTCGACAAAATAGTACAATAAAAAAAAATTTTTTTTTGAGAGTACCTCCCATAGACGTAAAATGGGGGTGTTTTTTTTCTCATCCAACCTTTTAGTGTGGGGTATAGTGCGGGATAGGTCTTTTAAAATCATTAGGGGGTTGCTATAACGATTTTTCAATTCAGGGTTTTGTTTGCAAAATATTCAACTTTAAAGTGCAGTTTCATTAAAATCGAGCGTCCCCCCTCTAAAGTCTAAACCGGTGGGTGGAAAAACTTGAAAAAATTCAGGATGCTAGTAAGTATATCAAACTTACAAGGATAACTATAACGGTTAAGTTTTCTTGAGAATTATTAGTAGTTTAAGAGTAAATAGCAGCCTAAGATATAAAATATATCTAAACTTGAAATAAAATAAACAAACTTGGAAAAATACGAAATCCTTGGAAAAATATTACTTAATAATTTCGTAATGGCTACGGAACCCTATTTCCGGCGTGTCTGACACGCTCTTGGCCGGTTTTTTTATATAAACAACTTGCTGACCGCGTAATCAAAACTAAATCTACGTTGATGATATTATACCTTGTATTACGTAATGATAGGCACTACTTCGGTCTATATTTTTGCAGATTTGGATAGTATTGCGACATAGCACTAGACTTATTATCTTCCTTTTAGTTTTTAGTTTTCTTCCTTGTAGATATGCCTAGGAATTTCATGATCTGCCTAAACGTCACTAGGCAAATCGTTAAACGGTGAGTTTTGAACGATATGGCGGATGTCCCTTAGCCAATTCATGAAATGGCGCCATTTCACGATATGCCTAGGAATTTCGTGATTTGGCGAATTTTACGATCGGCTGCCGACATATCGCACACCTAGATTAAAACAGTATTAACTCAAAAAATCGTTTTTTTCAGAAATGGCAAAAATGTTGATTTGAGAAAACTATACACGATAGAAGCTTATTTGTTGAATTTTTTAAAGCAAACTGAGATTGTAAGTTGATGTATTCATAATTTAAAATTTAAAATCATGTAAAAGATAAATTAAATACCATTTTTCAGTTGTTACAGTTTTTTAGAATTAAGTGTATTTGATTTCCGTAATTATTTTTAGTTGGAACTGTTTTGTATACTACTTTTTGAATTAATTCGATTTTGATACAATAAAAATGATAGTAAGCCATTCATTAAGAGAGTAGTTTATTTGATATTTGGAACGTTTTATGAGGTTTAAATGAAAATAATGAATTTTACACTAGATATTATTCAATAGGAACCATGTCATAAACTTTTACAAGGCAAATGAAATCAAATGAATAGCTCTACGAAAAAAATGTTACAAATAATTCTTCCTTAATTATCAAAAAACACTTAAATTACACTTGAGATCAGTCGTGTTAAAATCTTCTCAAAAATAATGATGTCACTGTCGTCACTTCGTATTGGTGAAATATAATAATCAGGTCGTTGGATCTCAATTGACTGGGCCATTGGGTTATTTGAAACAGAAAAATAACCCTCAGGTGATGAATTTTGTTCCATTTGACCGGTCAACATCGGTAACTCTTCCCTTAAAAAGCTATTTTCCATTTGAAACTCTTTGAGACGGCATATTAGGGTTAACATTTTATTTTTCTTTTTCTATAACCATTTGCACGAATATCCGGCCCCGTCCCTTCATATTTCTAAAACAAGTATTTAAATTATTAAAGGTTTATTTACTAACCATAAAAAGCGTATTAACTCAAAAATGATAAAACTCAAACATGCCTAGCAAATCATAACACAAGTGACATTTAAAACAGTTTCAACATAAATTACTGCGTTTTATGAAACTTAAAAGAGTCGTCCATCTGTGTTAGTTCAAATTATAATTAAGAATAAATTCTCATTCAACAAAAGCGACGCAATTCAAAAGCAATAATTAAAACCATGAAAACAGATATAACTAAAAATAATCATAGGGAAATATCTTACCTCGGTCATCAAAACAGTGTTAACTCTAATTTGAACAATTTATTATCCATCAGTCGTGCAACGCCAACTCATCAAAACTGTATTAACTTGAAATAATACTTAAATAATTACATTAATCAGTTAACAAAACAGTCTTAACTCGAAATACATCGGTTTTAAATCAAAGTGCTAGCATGCACTCAGCGTTGTGTTCGGTCGGCAACTAATGATGCTACTGTCTTGCGGGTGGGGGGTGAGGCACCGCCGCGTGCAAAAGAGTCTTACAAAGCCACCTATCGGCGAGTTTTTGGAATATTTTTGGTTCTGTTTTATTGGCTGACGCGGCATCATCTGTAGATGTCGAATATACTATTAACTAAAAATACACCAATTTTGAGTTAATACTGTTTTGATCTAGGTGTGCGATATACATTAAACCTAACCAACGACGGGTTTTAAGCTACAGTTAAACCACAGTAAAAGCAACATGATACACAAGTTAAAACCGAGTTAAACAATCTGCAACTAACAGCTTTCAGGTTAAAGTGCAGAAGTTACTCAAATTCTACTCTGTTAACCGCAGTCTCCTAAACACAGTGGCGTAAGGTTTATATTCGTGTGGTTGTTTTGGAAGTTGAAGCTTACTTACTAACAGTGGTTATTCGCAGTTTGCATTTGCAATCTCTAGAGTACTCTAGACTACCTACGTAATTAAGTTTGTTATATTATATTACTTTAATTTACCTGTTGACAGGACAACCTTGGACGCCTTATAATAATAATTTACAATACGAGTGCAGAAAGTTGACAATTCCCAACGACGTTGGTGATTTTAAAAAAAACACGGCTAAGTGCAAGTCGCAGCCGCGCATCGAGGGTTCCGTACCTATATCTCTTTAAAATCTAACTAGTTAGATACAAGAACTCGTACAGCCGTAAACAATACAGTTCTAAAAGTAAAGAAGAAAAATTATTTTAAAGAACTTAGCCGCAGGCAGGCTGTGGTTGAGCATAAGCCTTCTCTGTGTCAAAGTCAAAAAGTCAAAATATCTTTATTCAATTTAGGTTATAACAAGCACTTATGTGAACCCCCGGCTTTATCCGCGATCTCCATTCAAGAAGTTTTCGGTTCAAGAACTTTTCGGTCGCAATGGCCATCTCTAAGAATTGTCTAAGATATTTTAATTATACGACAATGACAAAACCAAAAGGAGCTGTATTTATTAGATTAGACAGACAAATAAAACAAAAGCAGTTCACGCGTGACAAACCTAGCTCAGCAAACCCTGTCGCCGGTGAATTGCGGCGGGTTGAGTATCAAAGGGCGCCGGTCAAAGAGCAGTGGCAGCCCTGATAAAAACTACCTGCGCTTGCTGGAAATAGATTAGAGAGTCGCGCTGATGGTAAAAGGTGAGATAAGTTTAACGGCATATGTTGATACAGTATCGCCACACAGAATTAGTGAGAGGAGATTATGTTATATAATGTTAGAATATAAGGTAAATAACTTTCATCATCAGGATAGGTATTTTTATTATGTCTTTACGTGATATAAAATAAAGTCCCTGTCCGCCATCTTTGCGTATAGAGTTATTAAACTAAGAGACGGATTTAAATGCTGTATTCACCGTCAGTTAGATATTTTTTCACGGAAGGTTTATATTATGATACATATTCTAGCGACGCGCCCCGGCTTTGCGCGGGTATAGTTTTTGGGAAATGCTGAAAAACGAGATGCGTCTTAGATTACGATTACAGATCTTTTTGAAAATTGTACCCGAGTAAAGGCGGAGCGAGTCATTAGTATACAGTCAAGGGCATAAATATATGTACGTTACCAAGGCATCAAAACTATCTATACACCTTTATGCCACTAGCCATAAGGTTGATGTACTCGTACCTGTACAAATATATGACGCTATGGCTGTATAGATAAATATTTATGCCTTCGACTGTACCTACCTATAAATTAAACAGTAACTTGAATGGCTGACTGAGATTTACTCTCATTGAGTACAAATGGAATATCGACAGCTCGAAATTTGCCAATTTGAAATACAACAACAAGGAAAACGGTCCTATCGTGAAAATCGACAAAAATGGAATCTTGTCTGTTGACGTATAATCAGAAATAATACCATTTGTACCTATAGAAATTTGGTTCTAAATATTTTTCAGCACAATAATATTTTGACAAAATTCTTTTTGGAGCGTACGAATTCAAAGTCAATTAAAGTGGAAGATGTTCCATTTGTACTAAATGACAGTAAATCCTGACTGACAAGGACGGAGCCTGGACCAATGGAGATAGAAACTTGAAAGTTGGCAATCATATGTCATGATGATAAGGTGCAATAATATGGGATTTTTAGCCAACTTCCCGAAGGAGGGTTATGTTTTTCTAGCGTATGAATGTATACATGGCTATTTTTTTAGTACCCTCTCTGCAGCGTAAGCGTAAAATATGACTTAGGTATCATTAGATTCGACAAAACTGTCAGTGTAACATGGTGTCTATAATACCTATTTGAAAAGAGCGTTCATGAATAAAAAAATAAATTCTAAAATTATGGACTTTTCTTTTTAGGTTTTATATTTTTTTTTCATACTATTTCATTCCAGAATTTATATCTAGCTTTGTCTCCAATCCTTGGTATTGTGCACACGTTTTTTGTTTCTATCATCATCATCATCCCAACATACGTCCCACTGCTGGAGTACAGGCCTCCGCCGCCGCCTTTACCGTCCCTTAAATATCTTCGCAGGTTTTGTGCAGCAAAACTCGGTGTGTTTCTATGGTTTTTAATTTTTGATAAAATCAGCCCTCCGATCGATTTGGAAGTAGGAACTTCATTTCACTAGTGACTTTTATTTGTAGCTACATAATTTAAATTTGCATGGGCTAAAACTCACACTTTCTCAAAAATAAGACCCAAAATAAATCAATTATTCGCCCCCACACCCTAACTCAGAGGTTTCCATAAAAATATAAAATAATGTACTTAATGAGTAATTTATAATTAAATAAACTTTTATATTGTTACAACTACGTTACTGTCTTTTTTTGACAGTTTATAAGCGTAGTTTTGTATATAAGTGTATGCGATTCGTACAAAAGGTGTCAACGAGACCCTATTAATAAGCCTCCGCAGTCCGTTATGTTATAAATTATTATGGGTATACTATACGGAACCCTCTAGGTACTCTACGCGGCAGTCCGACTCGCACTTGGTTTTTTTTTACTGATGTGTCGTGAAACTTTGATGAACGAAAAGTGTGCCGTTAGAACCAAAAGGTTGAAAACGCCTGCCCTAACATCAAATTTAATCGAAGTATTTCGTTCTGAAATGAGTGAACCGTAATGGCCTAGTGGTTTGACCTATGGCCTCCCAAGCAGCTTATCTTGGGCTCAAACCCGAGCTCGCACCTCTTCAGTTTTACAAAGTTCATGTGCGAAATTACATTTGAAAATTACCACAAGCTTTACGGTGAAGGAAAACATCGTGAAGAAACCTGCACAACCTGCGAAGCAATTCAATAGTGTGTGTGAAGTTCCCAATCCGCACTGAGCCCGCGTGTGAACTACAGCCCAAGCCCTCTCATTCTGTAAGGAAGTCTGCGTCCAGCAGTGGGACGTATAGGGTGAGATGATGATGATGAGTTCGAAATCTCCTAAATAAATATACCTACAACAATTTCAAATTAATTACATGAAAACATAATAACCTAACGATAAAAATTTCATTTTTAATACAATCTTTTTTAGCTGACTGTACTTTTTGTTGACTGCACTTGCATTGTCTGTCACCCAAACTACATTTGCATACCAAATTACAAGTCGATGCTATTAACCGTTGAAGAGTTCCGTCCTGCGGAGACGACCCTGGCTGGACTACCAGGATGTCACTACTAGATTATTGTATTGTCACGCGATTTACATAAGTATTCCAAATTTCAAGTCAATCTGACTAGGTACTGGAAGTTGGTCAAATTTAACTTGCAAGATTTGATTACAGACAGACAGACAGACAGACAGACAACGGGACAGGTGAAACTATATAAAAGCTTTTAAAAAGGGCGCATTAAAAGCAAGGAGAGCGTCGTCATCCTTACGTACCCTACAGGCGGGGCTACTACGAAATTCAAAAATCGAAGTTCGTATCGTGCCGTCCCTCTCACTCTCATATTAAATAATATAAGCGAAAGCGGGACGGCAAGATACGAAGATCGAATTTTGCACTTCGTAGTATAAGACCTGGAAAAAACTGCCAACCTATGGCATTTAGGTACATTCGTATTGACCGATTTAGCTGTTACTGCGAAGTCATCGATAACCTACCCCCTCCCTAAAAAGTAAAGTAGAAAAAACCGGCCAAGAGCGTGTCAGACACGCACGAAATAGGGTTCCGTAGCCATTATGAAAAAATTAAGTAATATTTTTCTAAGGATTTCGTATTTTGTACGGAATATTCCAAGTTTAGGTATACTTTATAGCTATTTACTCATAAACTACTAACAATTCTCAAGAAAACTTAATCGTTATAGTTTTCTTTGTAGGTTGATATACTTACTACCATCCTGAATTTTTTCAAATTTTTCTACCCATCGGTTTAGATTTTAGAGAGGGGGGACGCCCGATATTAACGAAAATTTGTACTTTAAAGTTGAATATTTCACAAACAGATCACTGAATCGAAAAATCGTCTTTGCAACTCCACATTGGTTTTGAAATACCTATCCAACGATACCCCACAATACAGGGTTAGTTGAGAAAAAAAAAAATTTTTTTTTATTTTACCACTTTGTCGGCATAGTTTAATATAATAATATATTCGTGCAAAATTACAGCTTTCTAGCATTGATAGTCCCTGAGCAAAGCCTCGGACGGACGGACAGACAGACAGACATGGCGAAACTATAAGGGTTCCGTTTTTGCCATTTTGGCTACGGAGCCCTAAAAAGTTGCGTTCATTTCTATTCTTATTCTGTTCATCCGATTTATACAATGCTGAGTATCCATGTCGTTTCTCACCGAGAGGCCTCTGTCAATTTGTGAGATGCGGGTCGCCATGACCTCCGGGACATACCTTCACATTGACAGCTGACAGCCGGACTGGGCTGTCATTGTCATAGGGACGGAAAACGGCCAACTAGACACGCGGCAGCGTATCCGGCCAAGTTCAAAGGAAAAGGACACGGCGACGCAGCCACCCTGAGCGCTAACCGCTGGAGCTGCTTTTGACCACTTAATAATTCAAATTCTGTGTAACGTAAAGAAAGACAATATGAAAACATTTGTTCGTGGCAATGTGGAGCAAAAAAAAAAACAAAATGCGCATGTCACGGAATGGCCCCAACAGCAAACTGCCGGTCTTGCGAACGGCGCTGATCTTCCTTTGATAAACACATTAAGTTTTGGTTGTTATATTCATACCTGCCATCATGATCCTAGCCTAGCGTTCCATTATTTGGTACAGGCTTCCCCATAGAATGAGAATGCTTGGGCTGTGCAGTAAATGCCACGCGAGCCCGGTGCAGTGCAGGAACTTCATACGTTCGTTTTTTTTTTATATTACGAGTTATATTTAGCTAACCAACTTATTCTCTTTTCTCAAAATGTCCGTAAAAGTTGACATTATTCTTTACATATCAGAAGGTGAAGTGTATAGTTTATGGTCAGCGAAAAATTAAAAAGTTAAAAAGATTTCAGGCGCGCTAGCTCGACAATAATGGATTAGCGCGCCTGCAATTAGTCACATTTTTTTTTATTAAAAAGGCCATGGAAATGTTGGCACAAGTCGTATACAGCCAAGTCTAATGGCCGGTATCAGATATTTTGTTGGAACTCCGGACTTTTTCTATTGGGTCTGAAATAGCTTGTGGTGTTTTCGGTGGAAAAATACACCTGCAGTTTATTTTTAATGAAAAAAGGCGGGAAAGAATAAGAAAAATATTGGAATAAAATTAAATTTTACAATACCTATATTTTGAGAAAAGTTTATTTATTCTATTTCAGAATTATTCACCATTTTTGAGAAAAGCTTTATATTAGTCTCGGCTGGAATAGCAATTGCTGGCTTCGTATTAGTTAAACGGACTCGCAAGCTCGTCCGTTTAATACTCATACTCAGCCAGCAATTGCCTACTTCCAGGCCACGACAATAATCTACTATTACGAGTATGTTATACGGAAGTTAATGTTGAACGTATCTTTAACTCAACACAGTTTTAATTCATCCTTAGTGATTTGTTTTCTTCTTTCATAAGTCTACATAACTTGGCATCCATCAAAATTTCAATTATTTTGTCGCTGAATATGAACAAACTTATCCTTAATACTGAACTTGGCTCCCGTTTTCACATTTCTGTTTTTGATGGGTAATGTTTAATCAAGTAATGGATGAGAAAGGAGACTTCCGTGTCTTTGAAACGAGGAAATATACGTGTCGTTTTCGTGTGAAACCGAAATCCCTGTCGACGATATTATGGCAAATAAAACTATGACAAATGCAAGTATAGCTATAATGATGTGAGGTTTCTCAATTTGGCTGCATTGATTTCCCATGTTTATTTTCATTTTAAATGTGTGGGAGAATGGAAATGTTTAATTGAATGTCCGAAAGAAACGAATCACCGATGTTAAAATACCTTTGTTACAGGTTCTTTTTACTTTTTCCATTGTTCGCTTTCTAAGGTTGCCTGCATAAAAAGTAAGTTTTTGTAGGTAATTTTCATATTTGATTTGCATTAAACTCCGTATCATTGCATTTTGTGACAACATACGGTCAAGGACTTTAACTCATCAGCCACCTAGGAAACATTACATAGTAAACGTCATAGTGACATCGCATTAATTAGCAATTAAAATCGCAATGACTTTTCCTTTGAAAAAGTTCCATGGTGGCTCATGAGTTAAAGTCCTTGACCGTACGTCAGCTCAGCAATGTACTTAATCATTATGCACTATAAGGAAACTAAATAAACATAAAGTAAGTCTTCATACCGAATGACCTGGTTAAAGCCGCGGGTTCACGGTGGATGCAGGCCGCTGCCAACCGAAGCAGCTGGAGGTCTATGGGGGAGGCCTATGTCCGACAGTGGACGTCCTACGGCTGAGATGATGAAGTCTTCATACATACTAACATAGACTAAGGCATTGAACAAATTTTTATGGGCTCCTGGCCTGAAATAAACGCATATTTAATTTAATTTTAATACACCTTGAAATTTTATTTATTTACTGTTAAGGCATGTTTTATTAAGCCTGTTTTTGTTCTTGTTATTGTTAATTTTATCCATCTATCTAATACCTTTAAAGGGGAAATTCTTGTATATATCTATTCATATATATATTTCGGGGATCTCGGAAACGGCTCCAACGATTTCGATGAAATTTGGTATGTAGGGGTTTTCGGGGATGACAAATCGATCTAGCTTGGTCTTATCTCTGGGAAAACGCTTGTTATCGTGTTTTAGCCCGTGCGAAGCTCGGTCGCTCAGATACTTGTTTATTAGTTTATTAATAAAGACATATTTCAAAAAAAAAGTTTGCATATTCCTTAACATATATTAAGAAATGAAGCAATTTTATTTAAATAAGTATTTATATTTTTTTTATAAACTGGCAACCCTGTATTTCATACAAAAACGTCTATTTATCTCGCGTCTCATGTATCTGATCTAACAATAGAATATTAATAAACAGGCGTAACGGAAAAGAAACATTTTTGTGGAGTTTTCGTGTAAAATGCACGGCAACATTATTTATTTTTGTATTTTTGGGACTTCATTACACGCTATGATATAATACAGGCCAAAAGCAATACGTAATCAATCCATATAGGAAACTACTTTTCTACTACGCGATTGTTGTCACTTGGTGGGTGAATGAATATAGGGAATATTACTGAAATTTTCTCCCGTCAGAGTGCAGCACTAGCACAAAACTGTAAACAGTTATGAGTATCTTAAATGCCATAATGTCATTTCAATTATTTTTTTGGAAATATAGCTCTATCATTACAATCGATGTAAACTATCATGTTATTTTGTTACTAATAAATATTATTATCATGATTTCTAAAGGTACAATAATATTTTCTGGAACGATAATCAGGAAAAATACGCTGCAAAAGCGCTAAATATTAAATTTTGCCTAGGTTCTGTTGAACCAAATGCCTACATGCTATACGAGTATACCAAATGTTGTTAAGTATATCTATTATTACCTCGAAACTGAGGAGGAATTCAAAACGCGGAATTGAAATCGTTTAGAGAATATTTACTAGTTTTAATTTGGAAAGGGGGAATTTGGCATAAAGCGCATAAAGTTGGTCAGTCGCTCTATAAGATAACACAATTGTTTAGTTTCCATGTACCAGCTTATATTTGGAACACAATACGATTAGAACTGCAGACATCTAAAAACAAAGTTTATTACACGGGAGCGTCAGTCGTTCGATTGAACGGCCAATTCAGCGCAACTCTGCATTAATTAAATCGAGCCCTAAATTGTTTAAAGTTATTTGATCCTAACCTAAGTTATACACCCCTCTTGCGTCGGTTAAAGGTCTCAGGACCGTAATAGGAACAATCATTCATCCTTAATTTTTTTTAAAGATAGAAAAAAGGTAGATTAAAAGTATTATAACCCATATATATTTAGAATGTGCTAATTACTAGCTTTCATTCGATACCCATATTGTTAGAATTACAAAATATGTATTTTTATTCCTCCCCCATTTTTTTTCGCAAACGCCATATTGAAATATTATGAAATACTATGTCACTCCGACAGTTGTGACGAATCCAATGATACGTCATATGTTAAAATCCATCCAGCCGTTTAGGCTGCAGCGAGGACCAAATGAATGGACATAAATACCTACATACATACATTATACATACATTCATATATACATATACATACATACGCTTCGGGCAGTCGGGTAAAAAGTGGATACATAAGTTAGGGAACCGACCGTACCTACATTTCACGCACACGCACGCGCGAGCTTCACACTTGTCAAAATCTAATTTACGTAACACTCCGGACTAAATCCTTACAATATTTGTAGAATCCCTTGAAGGGTCGCCCATTCTAGTGTAGAGCTGCTGGTAAACAAGTTCACCCGAAAAGCTGGTAAAAAAGTTTCAGTAAATTGACTTTATTCAGATATTCCAATATGACCTTTTACGTGTTTATTAAGATTCGAGATAGATTGAATATTAAAGGTAAAACTTATTGCCTTTTTTGCATGTAATAGTGAAGTATCCGTAAAATTAAATATGTTTTTATAAAAAAAGTACTTTAAAAACAAGCATTTTTGCTGACTGTACTTGCATTGTCATCCAATGTATATTATGAATACCAAATTTTAAGTCAATTCGACCACTGAAACTGCAAGATTTAACTCAAAAACAAACAGGACAAATTAAATATAAACTTGTAAAAACCGCCTAATTGCGAGTTACACTCGCGCATCAATGGTTCCGCACAAAGTAGGTGTATCTATGAATATCCAATGTTAGTAGAGCCCTGCTTTTAAGCAAAATGTATGCATTATAGGGCCAGTTCAGATTAGTTATGACATAGAGGAACAAAAAATTAAGATTTCAAGACTTTTCTTAATTAAATACTTAGTTGTACTACAAAAGCATATTTAGGTATATTGCTTCGAGGAATAAAGCTTTGTAGGCAACTCATTCAAAACCTCTTTGAGTGATTAGAATAGAATCTGCCTATTGAAAAATTACAAAGGCTCATTTAGATGCAAGAACTTGCATGCGAGTTGCGTTACTTTGCAGGCTGTTTAGGGAAATTAATTTAGTTCAGTTGATCAAACAAATATCGCAATGTAGTAAAACTGGCATTCAAGTTCTCGTATTGTCTAATGTCGTATATTCAATGCTTACCTAATGATTCGCCGACAATTTTTTACGCAGATTATTGATTGACAGACAACGTTTCGCCGAGTAACGGTGCGCCGATGAATTTCTACGCAGATGTATTGTTTCGCAGACTACCGTTTCGTAACTCAACCTTTAGTAGACTATTTACTTGGCATATGAATCAGTAAGCCGAACAACTAAATATTAATAGAAATTCGTTCAGCCAATTAATCACTTCACATTTTGAACGTTTGCTTGAACAACTTTTCGCTTTCGAATTTCTGTTTACATATTTTATATTGAAGTCAAAACAAACCAAGTCGCGACTCTAGCAGCTTGGTTATTGGTCGCAGTTCAACCTAATACTCCTCTTCGCTAACGCTCGTCGTCGCACCTAACAACATTTTAATGCCATGTGATAACTCTGCTTATCGTATTTCGACGAACAGTTGTTTGGTTAACTGAAACAATTACGAAACAAACAATCGACTAAACTTAAATCTTCATATCGTTATTCTTTCTACCGTCTACTCGGTGAAACGAATATTGGCATGACGAAATTATACCAAATATTGCTCTGCCAAAAGAAAAATCTGCCAATAGTTGTCGGCGAAACGAGAGTTTACAACATTCTATAGAATACATTTTGTCCCAAACAATGCATAAATACAGACTTACGCGTGTGTTCACAGAGGAGCAAGATCATTGATCTTAGTTCAAATAAAACCTTTGATCTTCGCATCTACTTTAACTACAAACAACAAACACGTTATATCCTTATTGGAGATCAAAATAATCTGTTTACTCTCAAAACCAGTCTTTGTCATTCCTTAAAGGTGTAACTGCCCCTCGGCGTATACTAACTTACGTCCTTATGGGAATAAGGAGAGTGGGAAAGCGGAAAGTTTTCTAGTTAGCCCACTGGATTGGCTGTTTTAGGGCCCCGTTTCTCATCAAAAGAACCTTATACACAAATTAAATGATTCCTTTGTCCTTCTATATCTGGCAATTTCCTTTTTTTCCAAAGGACTCTGTAGAAATATAAAGTTGAAATGAATATCAAAAACTTAAACTCAACATCATCATCATCATCATCATCCCAGCCTATATCCGTCCCACTGTTAGGCCCAGAAATCTAAGAACAAGAGGGCTTGGGCCGTGTAGTCCCCACGCGGGCCCAGTGCGGATTGGAAACTTCACACACACAATTGAATTGCTTCGCAGGTTTGTGCAGGTTTCCTCACGATGTTTTCCTTCACCGTAATGCTCGTGATAAATTATAAATTTAATTCAATACTCATTTTATTCTTTCAAAGTCAAAGTCAAAAGTCAGAATATTTTTATTCAGTTTAGGCTATTACAAGCACTTATGAATGTAAAAAAAAAACTACCACCGGTTCGGAAAAACCTCTGTTGAGAAGAATCCGGCAAGAAACTCAACGAGGTATAATTTATTGAATCAGGCGTTACTTTGCGGAGGTCCATATCAATGAACTAAAATAATTTCCTTGCTCACCCGCGACCTTACGATAGCATTCCGATTACGATTGATTGGTTAGCATTACGATTGGCTATCGTAAGGTCGCGGGTGAGCAAGGAAATTATTTTAGTTCATCAACGAGGTATATTTTTTTAAACAGATTTACAATATTATTAAATGATAACTATACAATTTCAATTTCAATATTTATTCATGAACAATACAGTGACTTTGTTTGAACTTACATAGTACATACACTTAATAATAGAAGTATATACTTTGACTACAACTTTGGTTTACAATTAATGGGTATATTTATTATTATTATAAATTAAAACTTCACAATGCCTGTATAATATAGTCAAAGTCAAAGTCAAAGTCAAAATATCTTTATTCAATTTAGACTATAACAAGCACTTATGAATGTCAAAAAAAATCTACCACCGGTATAAAACAAAATAAAGGTAACTAAAACTATATACAAACTAAAATTATAAATAAAAAAGTTGCCCAAAATCACTGCCAGGTGGTAAGGTGCCCAGAAGGCTGGCAGCATTACCACGCTGTATGGCAATGCTTAATAACAAATTAACTAGTTTTTTAATTTTGTGCAAATATTTCTTCAATGCTGTATAAGCACCCTCTTAACAAATATGTTATCAATTTTTTACTGAACGTGACACAGCTTGTTATCATTTTTAAGTTAGTGGGAAGCTTATTAAAACATTTTTACTGCTTGGTTTCCAGTACATTGCTTCTCTGTCTTAGGCTTAGGACAGAAACCAAGTTTTAAATTTTTCGTGCGCGAAAGTAAACGCAACTTTTGTCTCATATTTTGATATTTTTTTCACGAACGCAGTAAGGCAAGTACATATACTAGGAACTGTTAGAATACTCTAGTTTTTAAAGTGTTCTCTACAGGAAATCCACGGAGGAAGATGCAAAAGGGATCGTATCGCTCTTTTTTGTGCAACCAGAGCTTTTCTTATATTATACATGCAGCTATTTCCCCAGAACACAATGCTATACCGCAATTTGGATTCAACTAGTGCGTAGTAGACTGTCTTGAGCTGTTCCACTGTCAATTCATCCCTAAGGCTTCTCAGAGCGTAACAGGCTGAATGAATGGAATCCAGCTCTTGCTTCCAGTTTAATGCTTAACCAATGCATACCCCAAGGAATTTCACACTATCGACGACATCAATTCTCGCTCTACTTATAATTACATCACAAGTATTTAACACAACTTTATTTTTTAACACAGTAGGTTCGCTATTTG
Source organism: Choristoneura fumiferana (assembly GCF_025370935.1). Lineage (NCBI taxonomy): Eukaryota > Metazoa > Arthropoda > Insecta > Lepidoptera > Tortricidae > Choristoneura > Choristoneura fumiferana. The sequence continues at coordinate 2,454,610 of NC_133475.1, read as the reverse complement.
AAGGGATCGCTGATGCGGATCGGAAATATTCACAAATATCCCTGTCCATGATATACTTAATCATTAACTTATACGCCTTAGATATTAATGTCTTCTTGACAATAGATCTGAATTTTGTATCCGTTTCATTTGTAATATTTTCCTTCCGATGTATTTTTCTGGGTATCGAATATGTGTAAATAAACGTTTTTCTTACTTTCACTTTGCAATCACTTTACGGGGGTCTCGATATAATGTCTGTGGTACCGTCCCTCTCGCTCTCGTATTAAATAGTATAAGGTGTCAGAGGGACCGAGCGACACGAACTTCGATTTTGGAATTTCGTATTAGCCCTGCAGACATCAAAGAGCTGTGATATTAACTGATATTGTAACGGATAACTCGGAAGAAGGGCTACGAAATAGCCCGAAACATGTCGAGCTAAAATCGGTTTAAGACGTGAGTTATCCGTTACAATATCAGTTAATATGAGTGAGTCTCACGGTAGTTTCATGTTCAAAAGAGCTGTGATGTTTTTTTTCTATTTACACATTGTATTGTTCTTTGTATGCTTGCTTTTCTTTTAATAAGGAACCCTCAATGCGCAAGGACACTTAACCAGTTTTTATCACAACAGAAATGGATGCAAATCTGAAGCCGGGAAATTAGTTGCAGGAACTTGTTTGTTGGAGTTACTGCTTCTCTAACATGAAGCAATTTTATGATTTAAATTCGGGCTTTGTTCCGCGTACCTTGATTTTAGAGGAGCTCGATATTTCGGCATAGAATTGCGGGTATGCTGGTATAACTGTCAAACAGAAAACCCGAATCTAAATCATAAAATTAGTATTGACCGCGATAGTCTAAAACATTGTAAAGCAATTTTGTCGCCATTTTAAGCTTTTTTTAACCCCCGGAGCAAAAAGATTATGATATGGTTTTTACGTGAAAGCGAGTTTCCTGGCGGTGGTTTTGAGCTATGTTTTATAAAAGCCAGTTCAGCCGTTTCTGAGATATTGAACTTCGAGGATCGCGGGTTCAACCCCAAACACGCATCTTAGGAGTTCATGTGCGAAATTACAGTCTAAGTTTACCATTTACAAAAGTCCTAACGTCTGATAGCATGATGAACGGTTGTGTTGCTCTGAAGATGAGCTCTGGTTGAGTTCGAAACGCGTCTGTGTAGGGTGGTGGTCGTGATAGTAAGTTTGTGTGATTTGTGGAGAACTTTGCATGAACACGAATTCTTGCATAAATGTAGCTATCATAAAGTCGCGAGCGAGCAAAAAATTGTTTTAGTTCATTACGAGTAAGCACAAAGTTTTTTGACCAAGGTGAGTAATACTGCCAGTAGCTATTTACTACTTAATTCTTGGCACTGAACCAAATTCTGCGATGGTCCATTAAGCACCTAATCATCCAGTAATATATATCTTTCGTTTTATCAATCAATACACGTCACATCGGAAACGCCTACGTAAATAGGTAAAATTTATTCAGCCTAATTTTTTTAGGGTTCTGTACCTGCCCGAGGGGCGGCAAATGAAACCCTATTAATATCGCTACGCTGTCCGTTTGTCTGTCTGTCCGATACAAGGCTGTATCTCGAGAACCGTATTAGATAGACAGCTGAAATTTATATATAATGTTTATTTCTATTGCCGCTGGAACATTAGTTTACTTTGACATTTAGAGACTATATACATCTCTGAATTGATTAGGAATTTTATTATTAACTCATCCCCTTGCTATAATAGTAATTTTATTATTAACTCAGGGACTTTATACATCCCCTTGCTATATTTAAGGCTGTATATTGTTAAGCTTATGGATTTTAAACTTGTATATTTTTAGTTTAATTTCTAGTCACAGGCTCGCGACGTCGAAGGTCCCAAGACGATTCCATAGAGCTTATGGGAAAGGAAGCAATACCATGTCCTCGGTACCGCTCTGCTTTCAGAGCATGACATGAGTGCGTGTGAGCTAACTTTGGGGGCGGCAGACGTGAGCTTTCCTTCGGAATCCAAAAGCTTAATGGTTACTTGACCTGAAATGTACATTTCAGAATTAAATTATTATTAATAGGATCTTTATTAAGGAAAATTAAATTACACCAACAATGTCAACTAAAATTAAAATAAACAAAATAAAATCGACTTAAACCTATAATATAAACTACAAACTAAGACCACTATTATTATTTATTTTAATAATTTATGACGGTGGAAGCATTCTACAGTTCCACTGAACGTAGATATATTTAGTGTTTAGTTTTGTAACTAAGGGACCCCATAGATCCCTGTTTTATTATTATTATTTTTTGTTTTTTTTATTTAATTGTATACTGTACTTTCAAAGTATTTTATTTGTAATTATTTTATTTTGATAAAATGTCTTTCTGCCAAGTTTCTTGCGGCGCATTAAAAAATGACGTGTAAAAGTGCCCATTGCGGCCTATTTACTGAATAAATGATTTGAATTGAATTTGAACAATTAATAATAAAAATTAAGCAGCGTTGCAACTTGCGAGTACCAACATTAAATACTTGCGATGCGACTGCGTGCGATTAGCAAAAGTAGCTAGCATTAAAAATGAAATATTTAGATTACCTATGAATAAAAATTCGTTTTGTATCATGTTGCTATCCAATTCAATGCTTCTAAATACGAATGCTTCGAACAATTCCCAACTCATAACCAGTTACTATTTATTGTTAAAATTACTTCGATGTTTCGGCCTCATTGCAGCGGCCATGCTCACGAATCGCAATAAAATATGGTAGCCGTGATATCCCAAGATTTTTAAATATTAATTTCCAATTCACTTTCCCCGCAGTCGTCATGGCATAGTACCTAGGACTAGAGTATTATACAATGGCTCCCCTGGGAAATTTAAGTTTCCATTTACGTTGAGAACTTTGTTTCATACTGTGACTCCGGAGATTTAGTTGATCGAGCATCGGTTCAATTTCAACGGCTATTCTTGGGTCATTGTTGTAGGATATATATATATGTAGGTAGGTAACTATTCTATAGTTGAGTGTTGAGAGTCTATCGATTAGTACGATACATGACATACACTTATATATAAGCTGTGGCCCGCAGCTTCGTCCGCGTGAAATTCGGTTATCGCGCGCTGTTCCCTCGGGAACTGTGCATTTTTCCGGGATAAAAAGTAGCCTATGTCACACTCTGGCCCGTAAACTATCTCTGTGCCAAAAATCACGTCGATCCGTCGATCCCTTTCGACGTGAAAGACGGACAAATATATAAACACACACACTTTCGCATTTATAATATTACAATACAATACAATACAAATATTCTTTATTGATCACCAAAAGCAGTACAGTGATATAATAATAGTAATTTTAGTATGGATAGACAAATTGCAACGTGTTGTCTCTACCGTCTGTACAAAGTACAAAAACGAATAGAATGTGTTGGATAGAGCAAGCCGCTACGTTGGTTTTCAGTGGGACCTGCATTAGTATAAACTGAGTCGCAGCTGTTTACGCCCACCTCAATACATAGAAGGGTAATTATTTGAGGTGTAAGATAAATGTTACAGAAATAAAAACACACATTTTGATGTGGTCTGTTTTATTTTGAACATAAGGATATGTACCGATAAGATGCTTTATATTATAAGAGATCGATAAAGTTTATTTTGGTTAAAAAAGCAAAAATCCAATTTTAACGGTAACGAAAATGAGCATCGAGACCACGCAAAAGAACATTTTGTTTATTTTAAAATCTTATAATTGGACTATTTGAATGAAAATCCGATCATAATGAGAAAACGAATAAGCATTATTTAATTAATCAGGTATCAACAGAAATAGACAATCGATATCTATATAAAAAAAAATTAAAACTTGACCACGAAAATGACGACTTCAAATTGTCATTTTTGTAACCTTTTAAATACTATCTAGAAATTACTTAATTAAAGTAAGATTAATAACTTCAACTCACAAACCAGAACAGTTTTCAATACCTTCCCCCCGTGCAGGTCTACGGTAAACCAGAACGAAATTATGTTACAACGAAACAACACAACAAAAAACATCTTTTTCGTGGTCTTTAATCAGTTTCGTGGCCCATAGCACCACGAAAATGATGACCACGAAATTGAAAAGCTCTTACTTTCGCGGCTCTGCAGTAAATATCCTATAGGTTGAAGCAAATGAAATCAATATTGAATAACTTAACTGCAAATGACACAGCACCAGTAAAACATTATATTTATTTACCCAATACTTACCAAGTCGCAACCGTAACGAAAATGACGCTCGATCTTTGACGCAAATCTAACTGAACCTTTATTACATTAATTATAGATAAATAATTATGACTTGCGATAAACATTATACGTTATATTGACGCAGTCTTATTTTCAAAGTTGCTTATAGTTAAAAAAGGATTTACAGGAGGTTTGACCTCTTTTTTTTGTTTAAAATATACTTAATAAGTGTGGCTACGAAAATGATGGTGTATTTTGGAACAACGGGAAATGTAGAAAAAAATAGTCTTCTCAATGTCGTAATTTTTTTATGTTTGCATGCATGGTATATCATATTATGAACATTCAATCCATGTTTTAACAGCAAGTTTTTCTATACCTTGTATTTTTTACAATAAGTACTACAAAGTAATCAGGGATAATCCGAACCTGACCACGTAACTGACTTTTGTGCAGAAAATTTAAGTTATTGTGGAAAAAAAGATAAAATAGAATAAAATGTATTTACCACAAGTTTCAGTGATAATATCCTAAGCAACTTAAAAACAATAAACGATATATTTCTAATTTTATAACTGAAAATTTGAGTCTGAACACAATTGAACCTCTCGAAATAATAACCCAGAAGTCATGTTCCACAGTGTTACATAATAGTACCTATAAATAAATAGAAAAACCTTGAAAAGAGAGGTACATTTCCAATAGTACCCCTAGCATAAACAGAGCAGTATGTAAACGAACAGTTTTTAATATTATAGGTAAACTTGTTCCCATTACTCAAACAATCTAGAAAAGTGTGTTAAATTTAACCAATTAGCTACCATTAACAAGTATCTGTGTCATTATAAGTAAGACCTTGTAAGTAATTCGTCAACTTAGTTTTGCATTGCCAGTAGGATAGTACATAGATATTTATTGATTTTTTTAGTTTATTATACAATTTAGCTGAAAGATACAAATAATGCCTTTAACTAATACAATACGCGCACGTCCAGTAGTGCAAACACGGCCAGCCCGTCGTTTAGTAGTATTTGCATTAAAAGGTAATTCGAGATGCTTACGTAAAATGGTTTTAAGGACAAAAAGCTGTCTAACAGTCAAAACCTTAGCGATTGTATATAGTTCTGTCGTAGGGAATCTGATCGGTTTACAAAGCATAACCTTAAGCACAGCCCTTTGAGCTCTTTTCTAGCCGAAGCATTCTAGTTTTCCCCAATCCACCCCATGTTTTATTTTGATAAAACATATCTAAGAACCATCGCTAGAAACCCTGCTATCAAATGAAAAAACCGCAGTCAAATCAGTTCACCCGTTTCAGAACTACGGTGCCACAGACAGACACACATAGCGGTCAAACTTATAACACCCCTCTTTTTGCGTCGGGGGTAAAAAACTAGATACAAAAACATACACACTGTGACAACAACGAACGCCAGCGGAAAGCTTACAAATCGGAAACATGTATGACAACTTGATCAGTTAACTCATCATCATCATCATTAGCGAAGACGACCACTGCTGAACAAAGGCAGAACCTTAGAAAGCCAGCCTTATAATGTCGTCAGTACACCTAGTCCATCAATCCATCCCAGCCTATAAGTCCCACTGCTGGGCACAGGCCTCCTCTGAGAACGAGAGGGCTTGAGCCGTAGTTCCCACGTGGGTTTGAATTGCTTCGCAGGTTTGTGCCAGTTTTCTCTCAATGTTTTCCTTCACCGTAAAGCTTGTGGTAAATTTCAAATGTAATTCCGTACGTACATGAATTTCGAAAAACTCAGAGGCGCAAGGCGGGGTTTGAACCCACGATTCTCTGCTTGAGAGGCGATAGGTCAAACCACTAGACCAGCACAGCTTCCTAACTAGTATAGCTAGTGGATCAGTTTAATCCTATTGAAACACTTAAACAATAAACACCGCAAAATATTTTTCCACTGCTATAGGTAGTCATTCACGATGACGCGTGCCGTGGTTCTTATTACAATGTCATTAATGTCTAATTTTGACAAAATCACGCATCTTCGTGGATGGCACTACGGTTTAGTCTACGAGGAGATTCGTTGTATGGAGACTTACAAATAATTCTCCCGCCTATGAAACTTGGCACATGATGAAAATAGGTAATATACATAATAATTATACACTAATCCAACAACTTTTTTACAAGAAGTTAGGTATTTTTACCTAAGCATGGAATGCGTTTATTACTCTCTGTGAAAAAATCTCAGACTGAAATTCTTTCGTATACGTACCTATGTACTACTAAGAATATATATGTAAAAGTATCCAATTTTTTTTTTCGATTTCATAGATACCGCAAACTTAACTTTTAACATTTTGCACTATAACTTCTACTGAAATATTGCTCTGGTGATTTTTATTATAAATAGCTTTATATCCAAAATTTTCGGGTTACAAGAGCTTCGTTGGTCTGAGTATGCCAGATCTGATAGCTTTCAAGTGAAGACGAGGGTAATAACTAGTACTGCATGCATACATATACATACATCTAGTATTTCCACTTTAAAATGTGGATAATATTGTAGTCACGCTAACTTTTAATCCGTAGTAATTACAAATTAGCTGATTGCTTTTAATCTAACTTAATAACTTAGGTAGGTACTTTACTAACAAACTATGGATAACTAGTGTATATCCGCGGCTTCGCACACGTAAATCATTAGATCCAGCAGCTGAATTGATATTTAGATAGCTTAAAAACAGTCTATCGCTCAAAAACGGACATTGTTTAACTTTAGATAAAAAAAATATAAATTCCGTATTGATGGATTTTACCCACAACCGCCCCGTTTTTATAGAAGCGTACCCTTAATGTCCAGTACAGATTTATATAATTATGCGTGAACACTTGCCCACTTTGTTTTTGCCCAATGAACTGTCCTTTACCCATTCATAGGCAAAAGGGTCTAAAATTAATTAGCCCGAACCTCTGTGAAGTCCGGCCATACCCTAATAAACCAAGCTAATATTGGAACGATCCTTAAAATAGAAGAGTTATTTAACTTTAAAACCTATTCGAAGGACCTTACAGATTCGTGTATGTAAATGATATGATTGATTTAGGCGTTACTTTGCAGAAGTTTATATCGATGAAATTTGGCCCACTACATACAAAATTAGGTAATTTTTACTGCATACATTTGAGGGCCAAATTTTTTGCCGCTCAGTATATTACGTTTTTACCTATCGCCTCTTCTAGAATAGGTGCGTAAGTACGTTTGAGCGACAACATATTTGATCAACAAAACAAATTAAAAGAAATGCGTAGTTGTCATGCACGGGTGCCATTGGCACAGGCTAAGACGAGATTACAGACGGTCGTAGGTTCGAATCCAAGTTTTTCAAATTTATACACGTTATTCCGAGGGATGGCCATAAGAGCAGAGGCAGACCCAAGAGGAGGTGGCGGGACGACCTGAGCGCTTTTCAGCTCGATTGGCAGGGCATGCCCAGGATAAGGAAGAGTGCCGGAGGAAAGCGGAGGACTTTGCTCAGCTGTGATATAATATTACGGGCTATTTAAAAAAATACACGTAATAGGGAATATTACTGCAATTTTCTGCCGTCAGAGCGCAACACTAGCACAAAACCGTAAACAGTTTTTTGAGTATCGTAAATGTCATAATAAAATTATTTCAATTAATTTTTTGGAAATATATATAGCTCTGACAAAAAAAGCCGTGGTGGCCTAGTGGTTTGACCTATCGCCCCTCAAGCAGAGGGTCGTGGGTTCAAACCCCGGCTCGCACCTCTGAGTTTTTCGAAATTCATGTGCGGAATTACATTTGAAATTTACCACGAGCTTTGCGGTGAAGGATAAAACATCGTGAGGAAATCTGCACAAATCTGCGAAGCAATTCAATGGTGCGTGTGAAGTTCCCAATCCGCACTGGGCCCGCGTGGGAACTATGGCCCAAGCCCTCTTGTTCTGAGAGGAGGCCTGTGCCCAGCAGTGGGACGTATATAGGCTGGGATGATAATGATGATGATGATATAGCTCTATCGTTACTATCGATGTAAATATCATGTTATTTTGTTACTAATAATAAAGGTACTAATAATACTCTTTGGTCATGATCTGTCATGGCGACAAAATATAAAGAGAACTGGCGTTGTCATGGGTTTGCGCTAGTGTCGCTCCCTGCGGAGAGCTTTGCCCTAATTATAATGCCCTATTACATTACATTTGAGTGGTAGGTATTTTAGTGGTATTTTACAACACGACTCAGTTGACGTAATTTCGGGTGACACTCTTTCCCAGCCCGGATAATACCGGGATGGAAATACCGGCTCAGTTTTTCGTGTCCACGACCTCACGTCAGTTTCTATGGGCGTGTACACAAAAAACAAGGTCGGTATTTTCATGTCGGTATTATCCGAGCCAGGAGAGTGTCACCCGTAATTTCGATGATCTGTCTAATTAAAACTTACTTCATTACTCAAGTGATTTTTTTCGTTTATATATCTATAATGGCAAGAAACAACTTCATTGTTCCCGGAATTGTAGGAAGATTGAAACAGCCTTTTGCAACAATATACCCAAATGAACGTCACATTTTCCTGTTCAACTGGATTCATCTTAAAAAATAAATAATATACGAGATTTATCTTTATTTCAGCACACATTGAAATGAAATAAAATTTGAATCTGAATAAATAATAGATAACTTTGAATGAACTATTTATTAATGAATAACTAAATGAATGATTGATTGATTGATTGAATGGAAATAAACCTGTTAATTTGAAGGTTTCAAAACTTCAAAAAAATGGTATATGAAATATAAATGTAATAAATAATTCCCAAGAACTTCCGTCAATATTTACATTTAGGTAGAATTGCAATAAAATTAGGTGGTAATTAATTTAAATTATCACATTCTTATGTTTTTATCATTTTAATTACAATTAATTGCTAAGATTTCAAAAATGACAGTACTGTAAATTATATAAAAAAAATTACAACATTATTTTAAAGTATTATATATCATTAACAATGGTATTATATACCTTCAGTTGTAATGACTAACCATAAGATACCGCATTACGACCAAATGAGAGAAAGAGATAGAGGGGCCAAACAACTAGTTTACCGACACTGGGCGTCTCGTGCCTTACCAAAATTGTCTCTACCGTTACCAAAAAATCGTACTTCCAACAAGATATTTCACGGTTTAATAGCTTGAACTTATTACGTAAGTTGGCATGTATTCATGTACACCATCTATTAAATTACAGAAAAAACATGTTTACTTACAAAAATCTGCAACTGTTTGAAAAATGTCGCGGACAGATTAGTGTGGGTAAAAAAAATTATTGGCCCAGAGGTTTTATATCAGTGAGGAATTACTTTATTGAGTTACGGGCTAACTAACATAATTCTGTGTATTGTATGTAGTCTGTGTAGCCGAATATTTATACAAACAGTTATAGTTTTTTGTCACCGATCGTACATCCACCATACCTCTCATATTTCGTTTTCTAGATTTTTAGACACTGGCAAAATTGTCCTCCAATAGACAGAGCCATATTTTTCTAAAAATCTTATGTTATCTTATTATTAGGGCTCCTTGCGGATACACTTCGACCCGTAGGGATCTTTTGTGTAATTACCCCTCCTTCGCACTTACTCTATTGCCTTTATCACCTTGTCCATAAATTGGATGATTTGACGTAGCGGTAGTGCCTAAAAGTCTCCTGGTGCGGGGTATCCGTCGCCAAAGAGTCTCATTCTTAATCTGGCGAGGGCGTCACATTCACACATAATGTGTACCATTATTTCGTCTTCCTCGCTACATATTCTACAATCTTTATTGTCCTGTAGTCCCATTTTTACTAGTATGTGTTTAGAATCGAAGTGACCTGTAAACACCCCGACGATATGTGTTCAGAGTTTTTTAGTCACATTTTTTTGCAGGTGGTAGGACCTTGTGCAAGGTCCGCCCGGATTGCTACCACCATCTTGCTCGCTAATCCTGCCGTGAAGCAGCAGTGCTTGCACTGTTGTGTTTCGGCGTGGAGAATAAGACAGCCGGTGAAATTACTGACACCTGAGGTATTCCATCTAAGGCCTCTAGGTTGGCAACGCATCTGCAATACCCCTGGCGTTGCAGATGTTTATGGGCGGTGGTGATCTCTTACCATCAGGAGACCCACTTGCTCGTTTGTCATCCAGTCGAATAAAAAAAAAACATGCTGACATTTTCGATGAATCGTTTTGAATGCTAGTTATAGTAAGAGTACCTACAAACAAATTGTGGATATTGTTGTATGAATAAATTAATATTGAATTGAACTAATGTATATACAGGGAGCTCTAAATGTAAACGCAATAAATTCACGAATAAAATAAGTAAACAACAAGCTCCGATCCGGTCCGATCGAGCGCTAATGGAATTCGATTTGGCTGAAAGGCTGTAGCGGCCTTTTTTCAGGTACGTCCACTCCCGATATTTAAGTGGCCTTTCAATTAATTCGCAACTGTACCTACATTTAATGTGATACTCGAAATTAAGACTAAGGGGCTGTTTCACCATCCATTGATTAGTGTTAACTGTGAGTTAAATGTGATGCCGTCTCTTATTGCTTTGTTCGAATAGACGGAGACGGCATCACATTTAACCATCAGTTAACACTAATCAATGGATGGTGAAACAGCACCTAAAAGTCTCTACCCACTTCAGCGTATCATACCATGACTGTAAAAGGAACGTGTCAGAAACGGTATATCAAGCGCATACATGGCACGCGACGGCGACTATTGGTTAGGATTCGTGCTAGTGGACGTAGTCTCATAGGTACTTTTCAATCATCATAATCATCATCATCATCATCATCACCATCATCATCATCAGCCAGAAGTCAGTCAGGTTCTCTAACCACTTGGCCATCCGGTCGTCAGTTAAGGCAGTTGAGTTTTTTTTATAATATATATATATATATATATATATAATTTATAATATAAGTATATATAATTATTTTTTTATATATAATTTGCATATTATGCAAATTGTACGACTTTCTACTTTATCGAATAATTCCTCCACGGGACTTTATGATAAACACAAAACAGAGAAATATAATACATCCATGTTGAAACTCACACTTGGATATTTTTAGGGTTCCACACCTCAAAAGGAAAACTCAAAAGGAAGGAAGGATTTGTTGCCCGTCTGTCTGTTATCATCAGAGCCCGGAATTTCAACGGCATTTTTGATCTGTCATAGTGACTTCTCACTCATCGACTCTACCTGAACGATATCGATAATGATATTATCATAAAATAATGATCGTAATATCTTTTATAAAAACACTAAGGGGCTGTATCACCATCCATTGATTAGTGTTAACTGACGCTTAAATGTGATGCCGTCTCTATTTGTTTTCTTGGAATAGACGGAGACGGCGTCACATTTAACCGTCAGTTAACACTAATCAATGGATGGTGAAACAGCCCCTAATGGTACACTTATTAATTAGCACCACAACAGACTTTGCGATCATAAAAATTTACGATTTTTGCAATTGTTTCCTTATTTGTGCTATAATACGTTGCTTCAAGATTCTGCAGGTTTTGATTCCCTTGCGAGTATAGAAAATTTGCAGAAATTTGCGGCATAAACGGCTGTATCTTTTGATTGCGTTGGCTTAGAAGTTTGATTTTTTCACAGCTCCAACGGACAGTAGACCTGAGTATTTGATATAAATTTCAGCTTAATACGTCCTCGTCCTGAGAAAAAGGGTCTTGACAGACGGACGGACAGACGGACAACAAAGTGATCCTATAAGGGTTCCGTTTTTTCCTTTCGAAGTACGGAGCCCTAAAAATACCGCAAAAATTCCGAGCTCTGGTTATTATTAAGAACACGTAGAGGTATCAAGTTCAAATAAATATCAAACTCAAGAGTCCGTATTGTCTATCGTGCTGACGTTCGCGATCGCATTCACCAACTCCTTCTATCCTCGTCTTTCACCGTGTGACAGAAAGAATTGGAGAAAATGGTTGTGATTCCAGTGTGTTAGACATCAAGGCTCTGCATTTTCTTAAAAATGTTGAAAAATTAGTCTTAATTCAGTAGAACAAATAATGCCACCTTTTCAATAGTTTATTTTTATAAAAAATATTTAGCATCAAAACCTACTTGCCGTTAATATAGAATTATGAAATATGACAAGTATGTATGTATGTATGTATGTAAACTCTTTATTGTACAAAGAAAATTAACAAAATACAACTGACAAACTTTAAGATACTTGTACAAAGGCGGACAAGTAATAGTAATAGGGCATCTTGATTATAAGTCTTTGTAATCGTAACCTACCTAGTGGTTTGACCTATGACCTAGCTCGCACCGCTGAGTTTTTCAAATGATGTGCGAAATTACATTTGGACTTAAGGTGAAGAAAAATATCGTCAAGAAACCTGCACGACATGCGATGAAACGTGTGGGTGAAGTTTCTAATTCGCATCGGGTCGGGTGGGAACTACGGCCCAATCCCTCTTATTCTGAGAGGAGGCTGCAGTCAATTAACAGTCTGGACCCATTACTGAATTTTAAGCTACTTAACTGAGTTCTAGATTACATTTTTAATTCTTTTTAGTTTTTAAGGCAGCCGGATTTTTTTAAACTAGAATATATTTTAATTAATACCTTATTAGCAGAGGGTCGTGGGTTCAAACCCCGGCTCGCACCTCTAAGTTTTTCGAAATTCATGTGCGAAATTGCATTTGAAATTTACACGAGCTTTGCGGTGAAGGAAAACATCGTGAGGACACCTGCACAAACCTGCGAAGCAATTCAATGGTGCGTGTGAAGTTCCCAATCCGCACTGGGCCCGCGTGGGAACTATGGCCCAAGCCCTCTTGTTCTGAGAGGAGGCCTGTGCCCAGCAGTGGGACGTATATAGGCTGGGGTGGATTTTAATTAATACCTTACCTTGCAATATTACAGGGAAATACTACAAAATTCAAACTTATTTTCTGTTCGCTTTTAAACTTTGTCGGAACCCCCAGTGCGCGGGTGATCACGCTTGGCCAGTTTTTATGTTTAATTTTTCATACATCACGAGTCTCTCGGCGCGGAGACCATAATTTCAGGATAAAATGAGTCCATTATGGGATGCGGCTTATATGACGTCATTACCATAATAATGGGCACAAACGTATGAAGGTTTATGCCGCGGTGAGTAGGGCGACCATGTTTACTGACTTATTGAGACTCCTCTATTAATACTAAATTCGAAAATTTGTGAGCGTGTGTGTACCTATGTGTCTGTCACTCCTTCATGCATGCATAACCTAACAAACTGAGAAAGTTTGAACAACCCCCGATATTTTAAAGTTCAATATCTCAAAACATCTGAACCGATTTTTATCAAATAGCTCAGTTTCAAGTGCAAGAATCCGCATCGAAATCAGTCCATCCGCTTAAGAAGTAATGCTACAGACTAAACCTATGTGTAACCAAGCCAACTTTGTCACCTCAAAGTTCAATATCTCAAAAACGGCTGAACCGATTTTGATGAAACATGTTTAACAACCATCGCTAGAAACCCTGATTTCAAATAAAAAAACCGCATTCAAATCGGTCCACCCGTTTAAGAGCTACGATGCCACAGACAGACAGACAGACGTACAGAGAGACAGAAACACAGAGCGGTCAAACTTATAACACCCCTCTTTTTGCGTCGGGAGTTGAAAAGAGATTCCAAAAAAATCGAATATAGTCGGACATAGTCATAGTATTTATTCAATAAACAATACAGGTTTTGTGTTTGAAAGTTCATCATCATCATCATCTCAGCCGCAGGACGTCCACTGTTGGACATAGGCACCCCATAGACCTCCAGTTGCTTCGGTTGGCAATCGTCCTACGCTGCGCTTGCCGAAAAATTATGCAAACAAACTCAAATATTAAGTAATTAAGTAAAAGAAGAAAGAAAAAACACCAAGTTTCATTTTTGTAATGGAGAAACATAGTATGAAGGACATAACGATATAAGATATAGGTGAAAATACCACAAACGGGACTTATCATGCTAAAACACGCGAATAATATTTATCTCGACGTTTCAACCACATAACAGTGGCCGTGGTCACGAATAGACTGAAGTGTAGGGTGTCAAGTCTGCCTAGCAGCGTGTCCTTAAAACGGTTTACTAATGTATCGGCGAAAATTATTTAGCAAATTATTAACTCCCAAACTATTTATCCCATATTTTTATTTAGGCGAAATGTTATTTCCCAACTCAACGTTTCGCACTGATATCATTTTCCAACTAATGATATGATAAATTATTATTATGCAAATTATGACCTGGAATTTTTTTAAGATGTAATTTATGTTTTCGTCAAATGTATTGATTGGCATACCTCAATTTAGCAACTTATTGAATGGCATCCAACCTACTTTTCTAGTGTCATTTATCCTGGCTGCTATAAAAAAAAACCTAACATCGAAGGCTAAGGCGGGAGCTACGCTCCGCTTCGCTCCCGCCTTAGCCTTCTGAACCTAAACTATCCAAGTCGCTTCTGCTCCAAACCGTCTTGCTCGCTCGCTTCGCTCGCTCGCACAAATCAAATTAAAGTATAACTTTGCAATGTAAAAAATTGCCCATATGTTATTTGACAATTTGTTATTTGCCTAAGCCAATCACTTGCTACATAATTATTTGCCACATAAATGTGTGCTGAAGTAAAATTTTGCAATGTAAAAATGTTGCGAAATAAAAAATTGCGAAGTAAAGTTATGCCAAATATTAGTTTGCCAAATGAAACTTTGGCGAAAGGTTGGTTGCTAAGTGAAATTTTGCGAAACATATTTCGCCGAAAAGGCAGTACACCCCTTAAAACATTAGATATAGGTGAACTTGACTGTAATGAGAAACGCTCATTGTTTTCCACTGCCCCAACGCAGAAATTCAAAGTTTCGTAATTAAAGCTATGAATTTAACATGAAAAGGGCAAACCGCACGTGTCCGCCATAGTTGTACACTTTCTTGGTTTACGTTAGGGACAACTTACAAAAACATTGTTTTAACTAGGACATTTTGACTGTAGGATATTACAATTAAAAAAAAAAAAACTTAATCAAAAAAGTTTTTGAGAAATTTTACTATCTTTTCAAAAGAGCTGTCGAACTATGTGCCACACGTTGATGCGAGTTAAAAAAAATGTTATTCAATTTCTGTTACGTGCCGGGAAACTGGTCTTGTCAGTGCTCTCCATTTAGCTATCCTTTTAATATTTACTTATTCCGCAACATTTTCTATGGAGTGCCCCCCTCCCCCTATAAATATTTATTTTTGGAATTTAACTACAAAACTAAATAGCAGCTTTGACAAGACATCTATACTCCAAATTTCATTGTTATACATCAAGATGTACAAGTAGTTTTCGAGTAAAATGCCTGTGACATACGGACGGACAGACAGACAGACAGACAGACAGACAGACGGACGGACTTGACAAAACTATAAGGGTTCCGTTTTTGCCATTTTGGCTCTGGAACCCTAAAAATATGTAAGTTGTAATAACTACCCTGATTTATTCTCCTACATATGAAAATTTGAATACCTTTTACTCCATCACACAAAAACGCCTGAAAGAATTTAAATGAAGGCACAGATATTTTATAACCTGGAAGAGAGGTAGACTGTCTAGCAGTGGACGTATTTACTGCTGATATGATGATGAGGAATCATCAGATGATGCTGATGAGAGTTTATTTTAACCAATGGTGACTCCATGGTTTCTAGAACAAGGGCACGTGCAAGGCAGAGCACTAATAATAATTTTTATAATGTTTTTATACGAGCAAAATATATTTATCGCACGAGTGGCCTCATTTATTATGAAATTGTCGCCGTACGGAAGTTACCAAAGGTTTTCCTCCTATTCTGGTCAGAAACTTCTGAATGCTCAAGTCCGTGACCCAAATTATTAACATAATTAGAACTTTGCTCAACTCCAACAATAAAGAAGAAATCTTATAACGTGAGATCATTTATTAAGTACTTTTAGTGAAAGCAAAAATCTTCATTAAATTTAAGCTACGCTTGATATTGATATTGATTGCCATAATGGATGTTAAAAAGAATTTTAAAAAATTAACCACGGGTTTGGAAAACCTTTGGTGAAATTTACTCAGTTTTTCACGATTTACGGTTATCATATCACTAGCCTATTTAGAAGTTTACCAAAGGACGGAAGTTTAACAATCTGTATCTTGATTTTTGATATAATCGAAAAATTCAAAAACAACTATACCTACACAGAATAAGCTTACAAAGATGAATAAATTTACATAGAGACGTGACCTCCTTTCCTTATTTTCTTCAAACTTGACGCTTGTCTAAGTACACAGAAGTAACTTATTTTAACTTAGTTAACTTTATTCCATTACTCACGCCTTCGTGTATCTAACTTAAAATGTCTCATTTCAGTAATTTCTTCAGACACAACAGGCGTCTTCTCTAAAATCCTTTTAAAGTTAAGACCAGCTTAAACCTACATTACGGCGCTCGGTTTACCACTTCAAACCAGTTCCATATGCAACCTGTAACCGAATCGATGTAAAGACGTTAATTTCAATCTTCTATTACTCGTACTTGGTTAGTTACGAGCAGAACAGATAGGCTCAGAGTTTCTCAGCGAGCTACGGAAAGAGCTACGCTTTGGGGTTTCTCTACGGGATCGAATAAGAAATAAGTAGATAATGTCACCGACATAACCAGGCGAATTAGCTTTAAAATGCTACTAAAACAAGACATACGCCACAAAGTTGAAGGCAATTCGACCCCAATCTAAGACAGATAGAAAGGCAATCAATCCTATTTTCAAGTAATGGTATAATAAAAGGATTGATCAGCAGAAGTGTCGACAAGGGAGCTTGGTAACATAACGTGGACGAACAAAGAAATGATTGCAAATCCAATTTTCCGCGTCGATGCCGAAACAATATGCTGAGGGAATCACGCCTGTTGCGCAGAGGACTTTTCGGAAACAGTATGTTAATGGACGTGAAATTGATATGCTAATGGTTTTAAAAGGATTATTCAAATCTGGAACACCATGCTGTACTCCGAAACTCAAAGTCAAAGTCATAATCTCTTTATTCGAATTATGTAGCCTATAAACAAGCACTAATAAGATCATTCATAAGTGCTTGTTATAGCCTAAATGAACTATTATTATTATATTGACTTCGACTTTGACACTTCTTCAAAAAATCTACCACCGGTTTGGAAAAACTTCTTTTACGAGCAGTCCGGCAAGAAACACAAACAGATATATGAATCTGGATGAATTTGGATTGGATTGGACCCACCATATCTGCTGGATGCACCCATAAAAATGGACTCACTTAGCTACATAATAGTCCGCTAGATATGTTGAAACATGTGTTGTAGGGAGTTGTAAAGTGTTCCAAAGTTAATAGAATTTTTACAGGTTGTTTCATTAACTTAACTCTTCAAGTTGGATCGACTGCATATCCGTCAACATTGCTTAAAAACCTGGTTCATTAATGATTTTTTAGTCAATTTTATTTTATTTAATTTTATCAAGTTTTACTATACAATACAATACAAATTTTGAGGTTTTTGTTCGAAGGTTACCACGGGGATTTCGAGATCCAAAACTAGAATAGTCTTTTAAGCATCATTATTTCCGAATATTTTGCAGAAAAACTCATAAACGGTTAATAAATTCGAAACAGCCCTAATGCCCATTTATACAGCGACGTCATCAGCGCTAGCTACTCACTCAATAGCCTTCACAGTTGATCTGTACTATGTCTAGATGGCGCTATAGGTTAAGACATGTCCACTGTTCCTAACCTGTCTACTGGGCACCTAATATCGCCTGAAGATATTGGATATTCATAAGCAACGGGTATATTTAGGGTATTCCACTGCATAAATAATGTATTCGCACATACAATATTCAGCAATAGTGGAACTAGCACATAGTCGGTAGCGTTTTGCATTCTATATTGAGGCAGACAGAGATTAAAATGACCAAGATTTTACACTTAGAACATCGAATAAGTACAAGTAAATTTTAACCAACTCCAAAAAAGGAGCTGACTGCAAACTTTCAGTAATGGAGTGGCACTTGAAGAAGAAGAAGAAGAAGAATAACCTAGCCAACAAAAAATTGGAAAACCTCTGACTTTGTCGCAGAAACTGCCCGCCCCGTTTGCGCTTACCATTCTGCAGTTCGCTATAAAAGATGCGCTTTGCCACCCTGTTGTCAGCCATGCATGAGACATGTCCGCACCACCGCAATTGCCGTCTCATTAGATAGGCCTCTATTCCGGCGACACCGGCACGCCTAAGAACCTCCGTGTTTCTAACCCGGTCGGACCAATGGATGCCCATAATGTCGCGAAGGCACCTCAAGTGGAAATCCATATCCAGACAATAAGCCGCTTAGGTACAGGACTTAGCTTTGGGCTTTGCTAAGTTTGGGACTAAGCCAATTAGTCTACTAATGATTGTTCAATCATATAAAACCTTTTTAAATATACTGGTGCACTATCTATGAATGATAAATCTGCGGCTACATTAAATAGAGATCCCGCAAGCGTTGTTTAACAGCTACTGAGGGGGATAAAGAACCAGATGAGATAATTTAATACCTCTTGTAAAATTGTACAGGGATTGGAATCTAATAGAAACTCCCTGCATAAATTGCAAAGTACTTGTCCACGTTTTAAGTCTATAGGACTAGTAGTTTAGCAAACAGGATACAATGGAGCGGTTTGTGATTCAGGGCAGTTGAAGGCGAGAGACAAAAGAGTGACCGATTTAGAAGAGACAGAGAAAGAGAGAGAGTTGATTCCCAGTTACCATAATCTTTAACCGTAACATTCAAGTGAAACAGCATTCTAAAAAAACACTTGTTCAAATGTTTTTAACCGAAAAATATTTTCGGATTACCGGTCCGGATTCAAACCCGCACCTCCAGTGGCTTAGCGTGCTAGAACCAACCAACTATAGACCACCGGGAGATATGTCCAACCGAACGGAAAATCTTAATAACCCAATAGTCGCATTTGGCTTCCCAAGTTACATAAATATTCAATATCGAACCCTTTAGGTATGTTGTATTCGATGTCCAATGAATCCATTAATTTCTGCATAATCATTCATTCGAGTGGGCTCAGATCTTTCAGATTCATCAAATGATCAATGAGAATTTAAATGAATGGGTGTGTTTAATTTATCTCTTTTTATTAAGCACACATGTATGTGGGAATGAGGGTGGATTAATGTTAGAATGATTTGATGTAAACGAGCGACCGAATGAATGAAGACTTATTGTGGAGTGAATGAGACGAGCGAGTGAGTGAAAGGGATTTAAGATTTGAGTTACGATCGGGTGAGCCTATGCGCAAGTTGTCTTTTCTGTTTTCATTGGTTTTTTTTTCGTATTCACTAGTTTCAATTTTTAATAAACTTTATCTTAGGTACTTTATTTCGAAAAGTTTGTTTTCCTTCACACGATCCCACATGTATTATACCTTAAAAAATATACGAAAAAGCAATTTAATGTAAAAATGTTGATGTTTGTAACGTGACCTGAGCTGCCTGCCTAGCCTAATCGCTTTTCTCAAACAGAGACGCTTACGTTGGCTAGGGCATGTGCATAGAATGGAGCCCTCTCGATTACCACGTCATGTCTTGCTCGGCGCAGTGGCCAATGCCGAGAGAAATGTCTGGAGACCTTTGCTCAGATTTAAGGACTGAGCTAAGCGAGATATGGCCGCCTTCAAAAGTAACCACCTTGACTGGGAAAAGTTGGCGAAGAAACACACAGATTGGCGCGGACGTGTATTGGAGGGTCGCAAGTATTGCGATGAAGCCTTTGCTTGAGCCTGGGCTCAAGGCACTTGCTGACAAGAAAAGAGAAACGACACCAAGGCGGTTCTGCACCAACATCCGCAGATTTCTCTTGTCTGGCCTGTGGGCGAACACGTCGCTCTCGCATCGGTCTAGTCAGCCACCAAAGACGTTGTGCACAGGCAACACGCCAAAATTTGTCTAGAACAGACGCGCAGGCCTGATGATAACGTGACCCGAGACGGCAATTTTTTGGGCTTTATGATGGTGTATCTTGATTGATTTATTTAATTTGTGTGACAAAGAGAAAATCGTCGAGTCGTTCAGTTTAACGAGTACAATTTTTTTTATTTTCTGTTAAAGACTGTGGGGTATGTAGAGGTACCTATATAGTTTATTGTCCGTGGCATAAAGAAGGATACATGTTTTAACACCGTTGTAACGTAATATTTATTTCCTGGGCTGTACTTAATTCAATTTGCACAATTTCTTCGCAGGTATTAACTGGGCTAAAGAACTTTACAAAAATAAACAGCAGATTTTTCGTAATAAAAAAGAAACCTTATGCAAAAATGTCCACGGGGCTTATCTTATATCAACCGCCGTTTAATTAATGATCTAATTAAGGAAAAAAGCTGGATTTTTCGCGTGAAATTTTACGCAAAAAGCGTTGCCACACCTCAGATGAGAAGAGATAATTTCCTGTCGGAAAAAATCAAAACATCTCATTTCCTTTGGGAAAAACATTCTCCGTGGAACATAGAAACGTTGATCGATAAAGGACTGTCGATAGGTGTCGAAATTTAGACGCATCCTTTTTACTACGCGTTCGATGTATTTTTAGCGAACCATGGTTGAAAATTTTGGTAAAATTGGCATTAATAGGGTAGTTCAGAGAATTGTGAAGAATAGTAGATTGTTCAACAAGGGACTAAAACAAGCCATAATGACACGAGATGTTTAGCCATCCGAGCAGAGCGCGGGTGGCTATAGTTTGAGTGGCATTATGATTGTTTAGTCTCGCGTTAAACACACTACTTTTCACTTTGAATGCGAGGAAAAAAAGCAATATTTTGTTCAAAATTATAATATTTCTTTTTAAAAACGTACGCTCGACTAATGGACAGGCCATCTGTTAGAATTTGTTGCGCGGTTTTTTCTTTTCTTTCATTGTTTATGAAGTGACGCTTTAACAGCTTGCATATTTAGCCAACAGTTTCAAAATTGAAACCTATTTTAAAACTAATTTGGACTATGCATAATAAAATGAATTAATCCTTAATATAATTGAATAGATTCATATTCGTAATTATTAATTGTGTTTCACGAATTTAAATCGTGTTTTTTAAAATTCTTGCACAGTTGTCATTTTGAGGTTCTTTCCACGCCTAAAAATCCTCCATTCACAACCAACGTGTTGGCTGTTTAGGGGTTTCCAAAGTAAATTTTTAAAAAAATACTTTATCCCCTAGAGAATAAAAAGGAGCTTTAGTCCCGATATGCAGAGACTAAAGTAACATTTTAAGAGCATGAGAAGTGAAAAAATAATAATATACTCGTATACTTAAAAGCCTTTAGATTAGCGCAGAGAGTGCAAGGAGTCATCCGCAGCAGCACAGAGTTTACTTACATTCATTTAAATTACAGTTGAAGGGAATATTTCTTTCTTTCTTGGATCAATCAACAGTACCAATACACCAACAGATATACCCTAACTTATTTCAAGGTCAGCTTATCGAATCAGAAACTGTCGTAATTCCCCCACCACTGATTACCGTCACGTTGACGTGAAGTCGTACAAACTAAGCCTTTTCACCGAGTTCTCCAGAAGTCGTGTTTGTAACGAAATTTTGGAAATCGGTAAGTTTTTCGTCACATTTTGCCCGTCCACATTGCAAATACTAGGTACCTGTTATGTAGAGAAAGAATACTATTCCTATTTTTTTATGAAAATTTAATATACGTACTACATATCCAAAAAAAATAAACTTAAACCTAACAAACTAGGACATAAACACCTAAACTAAAAATCACCACTTCGCGTCGTACCCGATTGAAAAATGCCCACAACTCCAGCAGCGTTTCACCGCTTTATAGCCAGCGCTATCTGCTGAACCAGGTACGACCCAGAGTGGGAGTCGCAACCCCTATCCCGCAGCCTACCGCAAGTTCGCACACCAAAGATTTGGCCTCAGCACCCCAAGGACCTTCCGCTTCGACCGCAATAGGCACGAAGTTCTTATTTGTTGATTATTTATTGTTAGAAGTGTATCTCTATATTTTGTATTCGACTTTCTACAGTTAATTTGAAGCCCAATTCAATTAGTTACGTGTTGTGGAAACAACCCGATCCGCCTTAAAATTAGAGCACTAAAGACCGGAGACGCCTAAAGGCTAACACGGTTTCACAAACTTTTTAGGTTTGCGGCGCACTTACAGATTTAATATATTTTCCAATTCATGTAAAAATTTCACGTTTACCATTTGTTTATTATTGTATATAGTTACCACTTGTTGATAATTTAAAATTTTATAAGTAATTATAATAGAATAACGTTTTGCTCGGAAGGATCGAATTCGAAACGAGGAGATACGACACAGAACTTAAGTCATCGACATAGCTCACCGGATAAGCAAACTGAAGTGGCAGTGGGCCGGCCATATCCGTCGAAGAACTGATAACCGCTGGGGCAAACGAGTTCTTGAGTGGAGACCGCGAATCGGCAAGCGTGGCGTAGGACGCCCTCAGACTAGGTGGAGCGATGATCTTCGCAGGTTAGCTGGTAAGAACTGGATGAGACTGGCCGAGGATCGTGCTCAGTGGCGTGCAACTGGAGAGGCCTATGTCCAGCAGTGGACTAAGATAGGCCGATGATGATGATGAACGTTTTGCTCGCTGCATGTGCACGTGTATCAGACTGACTGTCAGTCAGTTGACTT